>NC_074711.1:84822821-85122821 GCF_947242115.1 Biomphalaria glabrata
TGTAATAATGTTTAATTCAAAGCTATCTTCTATTTCTTTTTTTTTTTTCTTCTTTTTACTTTTTTTAAAAATGTTATCTCCCCTACATCATTTCGAGAAATTAGAAAACTATACCTTTTTATTCTTTATCTTCCATTACTTATTTTTCTAAAAGTTATCTTCCCTTACCTTAAAGTAACGTTTCCCGTTACAGACCTTGCGATCTATAGGGCAGATGATGTCTCTATATCTCCAACTAAAGTCAGGCACCCAATAGCTTTGGGCGCCCTTAAAATCCCGACGTTCAAAATCCTAGTCTTGACCAAGATTCGAACCAAAAACCCCAGGTTTGGAAGCCAAGCGCTTAACCACTCTGCCACCGCACCCCCTCCTCCCTTACCTTATCTTTTCCCAAAAACCTGCAAAAAAAAAACCAAAAAAAAACCCCACTTCTGTTACAAAATATATGGTTCATTGTTATTCCATTAAATCTCACAGGGTCCACATTTATTATCGGCAGTTGACGAAACAGAGACCTACTTAGACCTGCATGTCGAGGGCAGGGTATGTGCAGGGTGGGCTGCCAAGTTCATATACAAAAAAGGAAACCCAATCCTTCACACACGCAGACCACTGTTCCAGCGTGTGCATGACGCCTCTTTATGCAGCGATACCAAAGGGACGCAACTCTTATTATTTGCTCTGTTTGCCCGAAACAAAAAAAAGAGGTGCATGGTTGCCGGTCTTAGTTACAGCTCTTGAGTTACTCCCCTTCCTGACTTTAAGATATTTCTATCCTGGACCTGACCTTTCCCTTTGTATTCTTATTTCACCTATTTCCCTACGTCTGACTAATCCCAGGACTTAGAATAATATTTTATTTACCACTTCAATCAAAGTGGGACAAAGAGGAGGACAAAAAAAAAAAAATTGTAGCGATATGGAAACAGGAGGAATACGCTGGAGTAGGATGCATGATACTAGGAACATATTCTTTTTATTTATTTATCTATTTTTAAAGAGATTTGTTTACTCCCAGAGTAATCCTCGTATTCAATATAAGCACACCATGAGTTGTTATGCTTAGGGTTGAGGTAGAGGCACTTAAAAACAAAATACAATTTTATAGTCCTCTTGCGGGGTTAATGAAAATCAGTTTATTTGCTGCATTAAAATAAAGAGAAAGAAATTATAACATGATCCATCTATCTATCTATCTATCTATCTATCTATCTATCTGTCTGTCTGTCTGTCTGTCTATCCATCCATCCATCCATCCATCTATCTATCTATCTATCTATCTATCTATCTATCTATCTATCTATCTAACTATATTTGGCCTATTTTTCCTAAAACAAACTTCAGGTCTCAGTTCTAAGACATGTCGCTACATCGTGTCTTACGAGTTCGTTCAGTGATGTGATAACTCTTTAATATCGCTTTCATTTGAAGTCACTATGCTATATCTGTCATCTCTATGAATATATATATAAATATGCAAGTATCAATAAAGATTTGTTCATTATAAAGTTATAATTGTTTATGCTTTCACCAGCCAACAGTTTTAGAAAGTCGTGTTTCTTTTGAAATGACGCCATATCTATGGCTCCTACTGTCTCGGAAGACAATGGATGCGCCCAGATGAGTCACTGGTTTTGGTTTCGTCATGAGACGGGGCCGACTCTAGACTGATTGATCAAGCCAATTCTGGAGTGGTAAAGTTTTCCACAGTTCATGCATGTATATGCTTCTGTTTTTTTGGCTAGCTGATAGAGAAGCTTTCTTTTTCTTTTGACTAAGGCAGCTTCGTTTCTTTTGCTCTCGGCGAGGTTTGTTACAGCACGCACAGTCTGTCTCCATGATGTCCGGTCTTGGGCTATCCCCTCCCACTGTGGTTCTCATGTCTCACTTGCAGACATCTGTGTATGTTAGTCTTGGGCGTCCCTTGGGTCTGACTCCCTCCACAAGCTCAGCATATAGGAAGTCTTTAGAGTTTCTTTCATCTGGCATGCTGGTGACAAGTCCAAGCCAGTGTAGTCTTCTTTGTGTCAGAAGAGCATAGATCAGGGGTTCTCAACCTATGGGTCGCGACCCCTTGGGGGTCGATTGACGATTTGTCAGGGGTCGTCTAAGACCATCGAAACTATGGATTGTTATTGTCTACTCTTCTAGTGCTGTATCTGTGTGTCGGGGGGGGGGGGTCGCCGCAGAGTGGGGGATTGTAAAAAGGGGTCGCCGAGCATAAAAGGTTGAGAACCGCTGGCATAGATGCTCTGCATATTGGCCAGTTTTCAAAGATCCTAGTTGGAGGCATGATCCCTTCAGGAGATTCACATTATGCGGCGCAGGCAGCGTAAGTGAAAGCTATTGAATCTATGCTCTTGACGCATGTAAGTTGCAAAGCTCTCAGTACCATAAAGAAGAGTGCTCACAACACAGACATTGTAGACCGACCATAAAGTTATTATGCAAAACATTACATATTCTTTTAGAATTATTGTCTATATAGGCACAATAGTTACTAAACTAGTTCTTAACAATATACATTTCTCCTGTAGGATATAAGAAAATACACCTCTAAACACACACAAAGGGAGATAGAGAGAGAGAGAGAGATCGAGGGATACCTATTAAGAGAAAGAAGGAGCGAGATAGAGAGAGAGCGATGAAATAGAGGGAGAGAGAGAAATACAGTTATTGTGTAACACGCTATGCGTCTCCCGTGTCAAAAAACAAATATCACATAACAACACGTCTGAATGGGCGCATCACTCCCGCCCCCTTCCACCTCACCTGTCACCCGATAAGTCTTTTCACACCGTAAGATAACTCATCTCACCAGGAGACCCTACCTCTTCACAACATCCCCCCCCCCCTTCCTCAAGCCCACATTTCAAAAGTTTGCTCTAGTGCTGAAAATTGTTGACCATTGTTTCGGGCGACTTACGTGCAATGACTTTCAGATGGCGTCTACCTTTACCTGGTCACACAACCTGTCACCAGAACAATACCATCACGTAGTAGCAATGTCAAGGTAGGTTGAACTGATTTCCTCTTCACTAGCGCCACCATTTCTTCTGGTGATTGTATACAATCAGACGGCAAGCCAAGGAACGTGTACTTTGGAGGGGAGGGGGGTTCATTCCTTGCAATTAAACTATACAAGAAATGTCATCGGTAGTCATCATTCACTTAGGCCGAGACTAGATATTGGACCAGCCCACTTAACTTTTCTTGTAATATCACATGATGTAGTCGTGACTTAACTGGGGTGTTTGCAGTGGCGTAACTAGGGATATGGGGTCCCGGGGGACTTCACCTCTTTAGGAGCCCCTGAATTTTGATGATCGACTTCATCACATGAGATAATGGCGTAATATTTAATATAAAAACAAATTGGGACACTCATTTGGGGTCCACCTCATGCGGGGGCCAGGATGGATTTTCCAATTTGGACCCCCTCCCTAGCTACGCTACTGGTGGGTGTTTGATAAAGCATGCGAAGCTTCGGGTCCGTTTGGTTAATCATACTGTTAAGTTGTTTTTTGATTCTCTCTGCAATTTTGCTCTAGAACATAAGTTTGCCACTTCATATAATGACAACCCTTGAGATGGATAAAGAAAGATTGACATTTTCTACTCTTAGGGGCTCATTACGACATTCCTACAGGGAACAGCACCAGAAAAAGAAAAGAGGCAGACGGAGAAAGCGATGGGAATACAACATAAAAGAAAGGTTCTATCCAAGGCAAAAGACAGAGACGAATGGAGAAAGACGGTCGACAAATCTGGTGTGGTCCCCCAACGGTCCAACAGACTAAGTGATAGCTGAAGGTGAGTTGCTATAAGCTTAATAATAAAAATGATAAAGGATGCTAATTTAAGCTATAAACGCAACCGTAACGGTGAATAAATATCTGACAAGGTAGACACTGACTAGAATAACACCTTTAGTAAAATCACTAAATTTAGAAATTAAAGTGATCATCTTTTTTGAAGTAACGTCTGTATTATATAAGATAAGATAAGATTCTCATAAAATTACTTTCAGGTCAATTTCAATTCGTTTTTGTACCTTTTCGGTAATATGTCCCGCGACACGAGTGTCGGAAAATAAATGGCTCGCAGGTCTAATTAGGATGGGCATCACCGATTTAGGATATAAAAAAAAATTACAATGCCCTCTTCACGCCGATAAAAAAAAATTATATAGCTGTGTAAGAAAGACAAAGGGAGGTAACTGGATATAATTTCTGCTGTGAAAGGTTCCCTCCCATTAGTTACTTTGCTTCTAATACAAATACAATTAGCAGCAATTTCATTTTATAAAGTATATCCAGCAGCAGTTTCTCTTATCTTATAAAATGAATCTAGTCATGCATGTTAATGACTATAACTCAGCCAAGTCGTTGGTGTCCCTGGCTGATTCAGGCAATCCATTCCATTCCCTAATACCACCATGGAGTTGTCCTAGCATATGGAAAGAATAATCTGCCTTTATCTTTGTGTCTGTTTGAGTATTTTATTAGGTTTTGTTTTTGTATTTAAAGATTATGGTTCAGTGTTTCATGTATAATTGCTACTTTACTTTTGAGTCTTCTATCCTGAAGGGTCTTTAATTGTAATGATTCTACTAAAGTTGTTACCCTAAATCAAATGTGAATATTCATTTGTTCTTCAAATTTGTATAGTTTCATTAGATTCTCTTCAGCTGAGGGCGAAGGGTCCCAAACAAAGAGACAATCTTGGTTTAATCACGTTTAAATGCAATTTTCTGTTTTAAGCTATTGTTTGATTTGTAAACATTTCTTTTAATAAACTCTGAAGCTTTATTTCATTTCTGTAAATAATTTGAACTGATTCTAAAATAAAAAAGCAGATTTTTGTGTACATTGTTTTTATTTTCCCGTTAACCCTTGGGGTGGTGCTCTTGTGCCCCAGATTTAAAGTATTTCTCCACCGTTTCAGCTCCAGGAATTCCCTCCAAAGAACTCAGGTTGTCAGGTATGTCTGACAAGTCCACTGTTTCATCGACAGCCCACGTGTAATTGTTAGCGTCCTTGAAGCAATAATTTGTCGGCTGCTGTTCGGGGTTGAAGGTCGAATACATTATATAAAAGTTGCACATCTCATCGTGATTGGTTGGCCTGTGAAGGAACACGTGAGTCAGTATGAGAAAAAGTGTGAATATTGAAAATAGATCAATAACAGTGTTTAGTAGCTGGGCCGGCCTTAAGTAATTGAAGGCCCTAGGCGAATGGAATAGGGTGGCCCCAAATGAAATAGAAAAACAAACAAATTAAGACTGAAAAATACGAGAAAATGAAAAACCTTCTTGTTAAGTTGTATCTATATTTAAACCAACAAACAAATTATATTTATATAGCGCGTAATGTGTTTCATGGACGATTCATGATTACCAGATTATAAATAACTTTACCACATTTCACCAGTGATCTTCTAACATTTGTAGTCTAGCTAATAGTCTAGCAATTATTCTTGAATAAATCTTGAATCATAGTAGAGACTTAAAGCTAGTCTAGTAGACATGATTCTTAATTTTTTTCTCTAAAAAATGTATTGGAGTCCTATGCCAGGGCCCCCAGCCATCGTTACGACCATTGAGATATTGTTATTAGATTTCTGAGAGTTTTAGAATCTCCAGTAAAATGTAGTTTTCTAGTTAGTTATCCTACCCAAGCCTGTGATTTGCTGCAGTGTATTTACAGTTTACTTTAATTATCTTATTAAATATGTATTTTCCTTTGTTAATCAATTCCTGATATTTCTTGAGACATTGATAGCCCTAGCTTTGTAAAGTCTTTGCATGGAGCACACTATCTTTAATACACTCCACATACCGCCAATCTTTCTAAAAAAAAATACATTAACCAACACACATAAATCCACTCCATACTAATTAATTTTTATCATGTCCCTTTGAGGCTTACCCTAGTTCTTACCCTATATTGGTTACTTCTGCTCTGGCCATACTGTTCATTGTACACCTGGACACCAAGACATCTCCATATCTGATGTCCATGCCAGGATTCGTTACTGGATAAAAAGTCTACAAAACAGTGAACAAAAATTATTTTATTACTCTAGATAAGATACGTACTTAAGTATAGTTACTCAAAGAGCAGAGTCCAAGAAATTAAAAAAATAAAAATCCACTAACCTGTGGCAGCTGTGGAGACATTCTTCCTATTTCCGTCCACTTCCCGTCGCGTATTCTGTAACCGGATGTGACGTAACCTTAAGGAAGAAGTAAACAAATAAGAAAGGCAATTATAATGGAGATACAAATAAAGGAAAAGGTAAACTTCAGATTTTTTGACAACATTGAATGCTACATAAGTTTTCTTCTTGCCAGCGTTTTGCTGCTGAGTTGTTAGCTATTATCTTCTTATCTTATATATTTAGCTACCTATTAGCTTACTGTAAGTTATTGAGAATGGACCATTCGAATATGTAAAAGTAAATTAAAGTTCCCCATTCAGACCTTGTGGTCTTTAGGGCAGATGATGTAAAAGCCATCTGTTTCTGTGGCCTACGGTTAACAAGGGTGTCACGTGGTCAGCACAACGACCAACCGCCTTTACTTTTCCCTAACTGATGTCAGGTACCCGCTAGAGCTGGGTGGACTCAGAGACGCCCGAAGATCCCGAAATTAAAAATCCCAGTCTTCACCAGGATTCGAACCCCGGTCCGGAAGTCAAGCGCTTTACCGCTCAGCCACCGCGCCTCCATTCGAATATGCCAAACATGAAATTTATTCTATCTTACAAACCAAGATTCTATGAACTATTTACAGTACTATGTACAAATACTATTATCACAGTAATAGTATTGAAACCCGAATATTTACCTAACTGAATCTACATTTTCCTTTATCTCGAGCCTTGATTTACATCTTATGTTAAGACTTTCCTATGTAATACCTAGACTACGTAAGATCGTCTAGCTTGCGCAATCTTTGTGATAATTTAATTTTAGAACATCTCTCATAAGTAGACTGTGTACAATCGTCTAGCTAGCGAAATTTTTGTGTTAACTTACCTTATAACATCTCTCATAAGTAAACTATGTGAAATAATTCAGTCTCAGTAACGTTCGTAACTCCTTATAACAAGTGACTTACCTAAATTATGAGAGTGAGTGCGATAACCGATTGGATAGATCGTAAAAGGTTGTCCAAACACGCAGGATGATTCCATATAGAAAGCTGAAGATAAAAACACATTAAAACAGAGATGAAATCTTTTCTCGAATTCAAGATTCCAAATAAAGAATAAATAATCTGTGTACTAGATTGGGTCAGAGTCCAAGCGAGTTTCCTTCTATTGGAGTGCTGTGTGGTCTTGTGGTATGCGCTCTGGACTGTTGCCCCAATGATCTCTGATGTTTGAACCCTGCCCGCTGCCATTCCACGTCGTTCTGTGGTAGGTTTGGGCTTGGAATAGGATGTAATAATCTTCAGATCTGAAGAAACATCCGACACATGTCAAACAAACAAGTGAAAATCTTTTGCCATGTCAATTACTGTATAGGCTATCCCCCTTTCGATGTGCGAAATATTTTTACTTGAAGACGCATTCAGCAGGGAGTATAAGGCGGAATAGCACAGATGTTGAACAGTACAGATGTTGAACAGTACAGATGTTGAACAGTACAAATGTTGTACAGTACAGATGTTGAATAGTACAGATGTTGAACAGTACAGATGTTGAACAGTACAGATGTTTAACAGTACAGATGTTAAACAGTACAGATGTTGAACGGTACAGATGTTGAACAGTACAGATGTTGAACAGTACAGATGTTGAACAGTACAGATGTTGAATAGTACAGATGTTGAATAGCACAGATGTGAATAGTACAGATGTTGAATAGTACAGACGTTGAACAGTACAGATGTTGAATAGTACAGATGTTGAATAGTACAGACGTTGAACAGTACAGATGTTGAATAGTACAGATGTTGAATCTGTTTAATGCGCCCAGAAAGCGCCCTAAGATCAACTCCGTCGTCAGTTTAGGCCTACCATCATTGTAATACATGTAAACAACTCGCTACAGTCGTCTGTTGAAAGAGACAGCTGGGGAAACTCTTGCACAGGTCGAGGGACATTCAGTTAACACCCAAAGAAAAAGCTTTGCCGAAGTCAAGAACTGACGCTCAAAATGAAAAAAAAAATAGGGAAATTTAAATGACCACTGGCGGACATCAGCTTTGCATCAGTCGTGTCAAAATATGTAGCTCGCAACTGGGGTATTCAAGTGAAAAATAATATGTAACAATAATACTTAATCTTCTGACTCGTCGTCAATACATTTGCCCTAGCTCAATAAGACAACTCAATCAAAATGTATGTTAAATAGATTACCTTTTTGTTTCGGTGGGATCCTGCCAAAGTTACCTAGGACTAGATAATTAGCTATCTGCTCTGGTCTGGGAATAGAAAAATCTTGATAATTATATCATTGACGTCCTTCTAAGAATTTTTTTTTCTTTATTTAAACAGCGCTTATCTAACATTAAAAGAGTATTGTTAATACACAAAATGGACAAACATTTGAGACACAAAGTAAAACCCTTGTTAAAAAAAAAGGCGCAGAAGACAAAAACTTAAATAGACTCCCAGCTTTGTCTGCATATGATGTGAAAAAAATATACAGGTCGCAACTGGTTTTGAATAGTCACGTGAAACACTGCACTCATCTTTAATCTTCGGAATCAAAGACATTACATTACATTCACTATATCACGTGATAAGGTATACACAGAGATTTTGCTAGAGGTGGCTTGCTTTGCAAATTCTGGCAATCGCTAACTTTTTTCGTAGGAGAGTTTCGGGGAAAGATACTTCCGCTCACCTTGTTGTGGTGATATTGTAAGCGTGGAGTATCGTTTCGTCCTTGACTGACGGTTGGTCGCCTTATGATAACAAGCGGTTGGACTTAGCGATAATTAAATCACTGTCAAGTAAGTAATCAGTTTTAATCAATTTTGTTCATTTATTACAGAATGTCTAGAGCAGTTTTTCTCAAACTTTTACCGGTGACGCCTCCAAATGGAAACCAAATTCGTTCACCCCCCCCCCAAAAAAAAATAAATAAATAAATAAATAAATAAAATAGGTGGGGACCTTGAGAATTTAGTGGCGTAGGAACTAGGAAGGTACTGGTGGGCCCAGGCTCAAGAATATGTTGTCAGACTCCCCCCCCCTTTTTTCCAATAAGACAAATTTAGTGTGTAGCTAATAAATCGAGTAGTCTGTATATTTAACAAAAGAAGACATTGAAATACAGGTAGTTTTAATAGGCCCATGTGGGCCCCGATCGGTCACGAGCCCCCAACGCAATGAAACCCACACTTGCTATGGTTGGTATGTCACAGGCTTTGGGCCCCTAATAGTCATAGGACTAGATGCTACTCCACTGGGAGCATTGTTGGCTCCCATAGTGTCGACCAAGTGGGTTTCAAGAATGTTATCAAAAAAAAAAATAAATATGCAAAACATTTTTTAAAAATGTTTCGTGTATAATTTTAATTTTTTAAATGTTAGATAAGGTTCTTTCTTGAGATTTTATTGGAAAAGTAGCGGGTTCAGCCCAGCGAGGAGATCAGGGGGATCTCTATACGGTCCCCATCCAGCAATGTCAGGGGCGTAGCTCCAGTGACACACGTTTTCCTGCAATCTGACCTTCAGAAATTCGTTTTCCTGACGTCTACAAAGTATTTTTTTTCGTAGTAAGAAGAGCGCATGTCGAAAAAAAAATAGTCATAGTAAAAAGGTTGAAGGTCAGGGCGATATTGACATGTTTTCTTGCAACTATTAATCCCAGTAAAAAAAAAAAGTCACAGGTAAAAAAAAGTCTAATAAACAAGGAGGCAGCTCTGGTCAATACTATTATGCGCGGAACATTGGAGGTACATATAGCGCACGTATGCTTGTCATGGAAGTAATAGTCATAACATCATCTTTGTATTAAGTAAGAGGTCTTACAGTAAGAAATCTTACAATGCATTCAAGAAGAGGTCTTACGGTAAGAAATCTTGCAATGCATTCAGTAAGAGGTCTTACAGTAAGAAATCTTACAATGTATTCAGTAAGAGGTCTTACAGTAAGAAATCTTACAATGTATTCAGTAAGAGGTCTTACAGTAAGAAATCTTACAATGTATTCAGTAAGAGGTCTTACGGTAAGAAACCTTGCAATGTATTCAGTAAGAGGTCTTACGGTAAGAAATCTTGCAATGTATTCAGTACGAGGTCTTACAGTAAGAAATCTTATCACTGACATTTCTTTCGTCCCAACAGAGTTCGTCATTATAACTATGTACAACAGATGTTTGTCTTTCCCCCACTTCTGACACCAGCCTAGAATCACGTTAGTGGAGAAGTTCTGAAAAGTCTTCTCCAAAAAATGTTCAGTTACAGTTGCTGACGACTCTTGCGAAAACAATATACATTTTATAATTTTTGAAACATTGGCTCAAGTGAAAGTTTCATTTTATTTTGTCAATATGCCAACATGGATTGATAAAACCATCTCCCAACCCCACCATTGTTAAGACGTTGGGGGTGCTTCTCCTAGTTTCAGAAATGCTGATCTACAGTCCCTATGCTGGCCCAGGACTCTGTGTATCTAAAAATTCCGTTAGATGAACAATATATGTATATAAAACTATTTGTGTTTTCTTATATATGAATAAAGTTCATTTTATTTTGGCCCATGTTTTAAAAATATTTGATAGCAAATAATAGCAAGCAATGCTTGTGTTATTTTCTTTCACTATAGCGATTAGACGTATCAAGGGAGGTAATCTGATATAAAATGAAATACAAGAAATTGACATAACTACCTCCCTTTAAATAAATACATAAAATAAATAATAATATAATTTTAGTATATTCAATACGTATATTAGGATAAAATGGAATGCTGATTTTAATAACTGCTATCGTACGAGTGAAATTATTGTCTTACCTTTTCTTTGTAAAGTCTATTGTTATTCCAGAGTTATCGGTAATGCCAGCTAAGGGAAGAAAACATTTTTAAAGACAACATCAGGGTAACATTTCCGGAAACACTTTCTCTGGCTAATAGCTGGAATTGGCTGGGAGGCTAGCTCATTTGGCATACAGTAAATGAATTTTTTTTAAAAGTTGTGTTCTTTAACTCCTGAATGTGACACTTGGCTTTGAAAGTAACCAAATTATTTCAAGTACAACCATGAACCGTTAACTATAAACTATCTCAGAATGACACATACTCTGAAATCTGAGATTTAGTTACTTTCTACGTAGGCCTACATTTAAAAGATAATCTCGTTCTGACTCCTCACTTGCGCTATTATATTTGCGACGATGAATTTATTATTGATGAGCTGCGGCGGGTATTTTACAACGAACAGTATAAATAATCATCAACTATATACAATGTCTCGATAACCCTGACTGCTCAACAATGCTATAGGGTCTGTCTCGTATGTTTATTTTCAGTTAAACTATAATGCGGATAAAGAAAAAGACATCAAAGAGTCTCTGACTTGATCTTAGAATGAAAACAAATGTTCTGGAAGCCAGAAATGGGAAAATTTGCCACTATGAGTTTTCTCCAGTGATTGCCAACTGTGTCCCTTCTTTTCTCCATCGACTGGCTCCAAACATCCCCCCATCCCTCGTTCCCCTTTCAGACCTTGTGATCTATATGGCTGATGATGTAAGGTGTTTCTGTGGCTAACAGTTAACGATCAACTGCCTTTACTTTTCCTCAACCAATGTCAGGTACCGATTCGAGCTTGGTGTACTCAGAGGCGCCCTAAAGATCCCGAAATTAAAATTCCCAGTCTTCACCTGGAATCGAACCTGGAACCCCCGGTTCCTTTACCAGTCAGACACCACGCCTTCCCAAAACATCCCTATAGAGAAAATAAAAGCAACAACCCACAACTTTACAAAGAGCTGCCTGATTGGGAAACCACCTGCGTAACACATCTCATACATAAGACTAAATACCTGAGTTTCACAACGCGATGATGAGAACAGACGAAGTCCGCTCTTCGAATCCCATGTGTCTTAATAAATCGAGGCGAAGTTTGAGATGCTAAGACCAGTAAGTAGGATTGATCAGTATGCACCTTAGTAACTGGTTGGTATGACATACCAATAAGAAGGACTAATAAGATGGTACCTTAGTAACTGGTTGGTATGACATACCAATAAGAAGGACTGATAAGATGGTACCTTAGTAACTGGTTGGTAAGACATACCAATAAGAAGGACTGATGAGATGGTACCTTAGTAACTGGTTGGTATGACATACCAATAAGAAGGACTGATGAGATGGTACCTTAGTAACAGGTTGGTATGACATACCAATAAGAAGGACTGATAAGATGGTACCTTAGTAACTGGTTGGTAAGACATACCAATAAGAAGGACTAATAAGATGGTACCTTAGTAACTGGTTGGTATGACATACCAATAAGAAGGACTGATGAGATGGTACCTTAGTAACTGGTTGGTATGACATACCAATAAGAAGGACTGATAAGATGGTACCTTAGTAACTGGTTGGTATGACATACCAATAAGAAGGACTGATGAGATGGTACCTTAGTAACAGGTTGGTAAGACATACCAATAAGAAGGACTGATGAGATGGTACCTTAGTAACAGGTTGGTAAGACATACCAATAAGAAGGACTGATAAGATGGTACCTTAGTAACAGGTTGGTATGACATACCAATAAGAAGGACTGATAAGATGGTACCTTAGTAACTGGTTGGTATGACATACCAATAAGAAGGACTGATAAGATGGTACCTTAGTAACAGGTTGGTATGACATACCAATAAGAAGGACTGATGAGATGGTACCTTAGTAACAGGTTGGTATGACATACCAATAAGAAGGACTGATGAGATGGTACCTTAGTAACTGGTTGGTATGACATACCAATAAGAAGGACTGATGAGATGGTACCTTAGTAACTGGTTGGTATGACATACCAATAAGAAGGACTGATGAGATGGTACCTTAGTAACTGGTTGGTATGACATACCAATAAGAAGGACTGATAAGATGGTACCTTAGTAACTGGTTGGTAAGACATACCAATAAGAAGGACTGATGAGATGGTACCTTAGTAACAGGTTGGTATGACATACCAATAAGAAGGACTGATGAGATGGTACCTTAGTAACAGGTTGGTAAGACATACCAATAAGAAGGACTGATGAGATGGTACCTTAGTAACTGGTTGGTATGACATACCAATAAGAAGGACTGATAAGATGGTACCTTAGTAACTGGTTGGTAAGACATACCAATAAGAAGGACTGATGAGATGGTACCTTAGTAACAGGTTGGTATGACATACCAATAAGAGGGACTGATGAGATGGTACCTTAGTAACTGGTTGGTAAGACATACCAATAAGAAGGACTGATGAGATGGTACCTTAGTAACAGGTTGGTATGACATACCAATAAGAAGGACTGATGAGATGGTACCTTAGTAACAGGTTGGTAAGACATACCAATAAGAAGGACTGATGAGATGGTACCTTAGTAACAGGTTGGTAAGACATACCAATAAGAAGGACTTATGAGATGGTACCTTAGTAACTGGTTGGTATGACATACCAATAAGAAGGACTGATAAGATGGTACCTTAGTAACTGGTTGGTAAGACATACCAATAAGAAGGACTGATGAGATGGTACCTTAGTAACAGGTTGGTATGACATACCAATAAGAAGGACTGATGAGATGGTACCTTAGTAACTGGTTGGTAAGACATACCAATAAGAAGGACTGATGAGATGGTACCTTAGTAACAGGTTGGTATGACATACCAATAAGAAGGACTGATGAGATGGTACCTTAGTAACTGGTTGGTAAGACATACCAATAAGAAGGACTGATGAGATGGTACCTTAGTAACTGGTTGGTATGACATAACAATAAGAAGGACTGATCAGATGGTACCTTAGTAACTGGTTGGTATGACATACCAATAAGAAGGACTGATGAGATGGTACCTTAGTAACAGGTTGGTATGACATACCAATAAGAAGGACTGATGAGATGGTACCTTAGTAACTGGTTGGTATGACATACCAATAAGAAGGACTGATGAGATGGTACCTTAGTAACAGGTTGGTATGACATACCAATAAGAAGGACTGATGAGATGGTACCTTAGTAACAGGTTGAAGATAAAATGATCCCCTTTTTCGACCTCGCGATCTATAGGGCAGACGATGTAAAGGTCACCTATTTCTGTGGCCTACGATTTACGAGGGTGTCATGTAACCAGCACAACGAACAACCATCTTTACCCTTCAACATCAGAGAGGTGCCATCGAATTCCGAAAATTAACAAAACCAGTCTTCACTAGAATTCGAACCCGGGACCTCCGGTTCGGAAGGCTAAAGCTTTATCTCTCAGCCAACGCGCCTACAACAAGTTAAAGGTATTTAAATCCAATTCAGGAACCAAAAATTCACATTGCATGCTATGTTAGAAAAAGATCTTACAGCGTGGCAATAACCGCAAATACAGAACTGGTACACAGAGGCACATTAACCCATATATACACTGATACACACATACATACACAATGGCAAATACATATGTTAATGTAAACACTTATATTTGTCATCAGCACAGCCACAGGCACAATTAATTCACATATCTACACATATTAACCTAAACAAGCATAGGTTACCGACAACAAACTACATACACCATTAAACACACACATGCATAATGCATATATATAGACCCTAAAAATGCTATTAACATAAGTCTTAAACTATGAAATTCTTACGCCTAAAAGCTGTCGCATAATGAAGTTGAACCACCAAATACTTGATGTTAGTTTGTCCTGAGACTCGGATCCCTACACCTGAAAAAAATAAGTTCCAACATAAGCTAAGATTTAATAAACAAATATAAACAAAGTTATAACTCATTGAAACAATGCTACTTTCTAAACATAACAATGGCAATCGTAAGCTATTGTATTTGACAAATTTGTTGAGCTCATAGAATTAGGCCTTGAATGAGATGGTCCATCAGACAGCGGTTCATCCATCTCTCTACGCAGCCGCTGTGTCTATAGAAACGGCAGATAACCAATAGTCTCACATCGCCAGCATGGGAGGATCAGCAGAGTGTAGCTCCTTGCAGAGGCGGCCTAGCATTAGGCCTTATTATTGTTGCAAAACATAGTACTTTCCATAGGTACTATAAAATGAGCTGTTCGATTTAATATCCTTGTAAAGTGTAATTGTTTTGCATATAAGATCTTGCTTGTAACATTTTGTCAGAATCTAATAGAATTAGATGCCATTAATCAATGTAACTAATGATTCAGAAAAAAAAATGGAAAAAAAAAATTGTCACGAGGCTCCCCCAAAAGCAGCCCCACTATCCACCCCCCCCCCTAAGGCCGCCTCTGCTCCAAGGTCAACGAGCCTTCTCCTGTCAGTGATACTGAGCTAGCTACACGTGAAGACAATGCTTTGGGCTCATGGTCAGAGGCTAAGTTAGACGCTTACCACTGGAAACATTTTGTATATATGATTGAGTGATTGAGTGCTTATATCTATTACCACTTTTGGCAATAATAACCGTACTGGACGAAATAACACAATTAAAGTTGTCTAATTGGTAGTTCTTATTAGCAAAATCCGATGTTCTTCCATTAACACCCTTTTGTCCACACGACCATTGGTGGACACTGGATTTTTTTAAATTTTAGGTTGGTATTACACAAAATGGTCACTTTGAAATGTCGGGATATAACCTAATCGCTTGCTCTAACGATAGTTTTCACCCGAGGGCTACTTTGAGGCATAGTAGCGTCCCAGGGATTGCAATACCATCAAACCGAGTCTTGTGTGTGTGTGTGTGTTCGCATGACTGTGTTTGTATGTAGATCTCTAATACTCCCAACTTCTTCTATTTAAATCATAATGACCATACCTTCTGGCAAGCTCTTGTCTGGAGCGTCCATAGCCCAAGCGAATAGAACCTGTCTTTCACCGTCGCCGCATACACCATTCTCGTCCGAGTTATCGGTGTTGAAACAATGCCTGGCAACAGTAAGAGATGACGTCATACAAGGTAAATCTCTTCCGAAACAATGAAATGTTACAATAATGTTACGAACAGGATATTATTGCCTTAAAGTTATTCTTTGACTGATATAAAAAAAATTGCTATGCTAATATTTGAAAGCGAAAGTACAACAATTACTGAAAGTAGAACCATTCGTATGAGCAACAAACACTATCTATGACACGGGTATGGGCAGTTTCGTCAGCTTGAGAGAAGGAAACATGCGGTTTGAGAAATGTCCGCATTGACATATCAGATGGAACAAAGAGTAATGGTCTATCAAAAATTTAGTTTCCTACGCGATTGCCTGACAGAATGCAGTTATATGATAAGAGATAAAGAGGTTAAAGGTCACATTATATGAGTTAGTCCTTTTTTTCTGTCTTCAACGACCAGAGTATTTTTTTTTACACTTATTTTTGGGAGACGGTAATGCTTTTATTTGAACGATCAAGCTGCCACTGAGAAACAGTTAATTATATGAGCTTATATCTGCATTCATTTTTAAGTACAAAGTTTATAACCAACTAGATTAATACCTACATTGATTAATTATATGATTTACAATGGCATTTAAAAAAAAATACATGATTTAAAGTAACACTAATTTACAATACTGTATTCCGAATTGTAGTGTTGGTTAAGCTTCACATATCTAGGAAGCATAGTATCAAATAGTATCAAATGACGCATCGCTTTCAAAGGAAGTTGATAAGTGTCTGGCCCTTGGGGGATTTTCTTTTTGGACCCCCTCCACCCCACTCTAGCTACGCCACTATCCTGTTTATTGGCATTTTCTCTAACTCTGATGACTACCTAAGACTCATGATAAAAACAACTTTACCAGCTGGCATCATGACTTGCTGGTTGGTGACAGCCATAGACCATCATATGGTGAGCGGTTTCTTTCTTGGCGTGTGGCTTGAATCTGACTGGGATAGGTTAAAAACATCTATATTCAAGAGGCTACATTGAACATTAAATAATATATGTTTTTATATAATGTAAGTGATATCGCAGTGGAAATTTAGTGAACGCAGGCAACGATAGGTACTCATTAGAGTTGGGTGGACTCAGGGGCGTCTTAAAATCCCAATATTAAAAATCTGGGACCCCCCCCCCCGGTATGGAAACGAAGAGCCCTACCACTCAGCCAACAATGCTCCTCCCCCATCCCCAAAAAATATTTTTTCGATATTTTGACTGTTCAACCGTGTTGTACAGTCTGGATGGGGATTCGTTCATATGTATGTCTTGTGTTTAATATATATATTAAAAGAAATTTCTATAAATTAAATAAGAACATAAAACTAAAATGTTATTTAACCTTGGTTAGGACAATAATGGAATATGCATCCTCCGTTTGGGACCCCTCAACTCAAGAAAACATTAAGAAACTGGAACAGACACAAAATAGAGCAGTGAGATTCATAACAAACGAATATTCACTAGAGTAACACCTTTAGTAAAATCACTAAATTTAGAAGGCCTTCAGAAGAGAAGACTCAAAAGTAAAGTAGCAATTGAATCATACATAAAACACTGAACCATAATCTTCAAATACAAAAACAAAATTTAATAAAATACTCAGAAAGTCACAAAGATAAAGGCACATTACTCGTCCCATATGCTAGGACAAATTTGTACAAATGCTCCTTCTTCTCTATTTTTGTTAGATCATGGAAAACCAGTGACTTGGCATAATTTATGTCATGCATGACTAGATGCATGACGCGTGGGACGAAATCCTCTTCTTTTTTGAAGTTACGTCTGTATTAATAAGATTAAAAGATTCAGACGATGGGTGAGGAAGAATTAACGTGTACATAAATTGTACCATACAGACAGACACAGCGAGTTGATATAACCTTTGTGAAAAAAAGACCATATATTATTGCTAATGGTTTGAACATTTAGCATGCGACAATAAACAATACACATCTTGTTTTGTCAAGAGATTGAGCCAATCATAAAAAATTCCACAGCCTTATTATATCAGTTGAATTATACCCAAAGAGATGATATAATTTGGGATTGTTCGAAATATTGTCAAAGAAATAGGTCCTGTCATCTTCATATTATTTACAGAGGAGTCTAAACAATCAGGAATAGCCCTCGACACTAAAATCAGACTGAGGCGCTACTAAAATCAGACTGAGGCGCTACTAAAATCAGACTGAGGCGCTCCCTGGTCACGCCATAATCTTATATGCTTGCGAATCTTAAACACTGACTGCAAATCTCGAGAGGAGCATCCTAGCAATTGAACTAAGAAGATCCTAGGTCTCACTTACAAAGAACGCATCACGAATGAAGAGATTAGAAGCAGGATTAATAAAGCAATTGGACCTTACGATGATCTACTAACCACTGTCAAATAACGTGAACTCAAACTCTATGGCCACATCACAAGGACCCCAGGGCTCGCAAAGACCTTTCTTCAGGGAACAAAACCAGGAAGAATAAGAATAAGAGGAAGACGAAGGGAAGACAACATTAATGAATGGACAGGCCTGTCAGTCAATAGAATTACATCCAAGGCAAAGGACAGAGAGAAATGGAGAAGGACGGTTAGGGATCTTGTGTGATGCCCCAACAGAACTAGGGATAGATGAAGGTGACTTAAGGTGAAAGAGTCCCGATAATCCAAACTTTGATTATCCAAAAGTCCGCTTAATCCGAATCCGAAATTAGTATATATTTAGGTTTAAAAAACTAAGAAATAATACGTGAATAATGCACTTGTGCACATTTGAAAGACAGACTTTATAATGAACAAAACAGTAAAATGTTATTTGTGGTTTTAAACAATACTATTCGACCCCCGGCGTAGCATACGCCGCTATTTTGCAGGGCCGGCATTTGGCCGGTGCAACCTATGCGACCGCACTGGGTACAGCACTTCCATAGGACCCGCGCTAATTCTAGGTGTAAATTATTAAATTAAACCAGTTTCTAACTTATAGCAGATTTCCAGCGGACTCCTTATTTACCGGGAGTTCTTGGAAATCTCCTGAAATTGCAAAATATACGAAAAAGTCCTGAAAATTATTAAAATTTTTTGAAAACACATACAAATCTCCTGAAATATAAAGACCACAAATGTCATTTTGGGGTGTCATTTAATATGGAAAAAGCCAATCCTATGCGCGATAAAAAAAAAGGCATTATGCATTACCCCTAATTGTGGAATCTGGTGAAAGAAGCTTCTCGCGCCTAAAACTAATTAAGAATTAGTTTGGGTGAAAACTATTCTCATAGATATATTTAAACATTTGGTAATTCTTTCTATTGAGCGTGATCTAGGTAGATATTTTTTATTATATGCTGTATGGCTTCGCTACACGCAAGGCTCGTAAAGTAATTCTGTACGTAGTAAGGAATGAATAAGATGCAAAGACGAATTTATTTTCTAATTGAAATTCTTAATTTTCACTTATTATCCGTATCCCTACCCTACTTGGCCCCTCCTAATCCGTTTCCATAGGACCCACAATGGTTATTTCCGATCCTGCTATTTAATGACGGGTGAATACAGAATAGATTACTTGTTTCCCCCCCCCCCTTTTTTTTTTACGTTGGGTAACTCTAGTCCGGCTTGCAGAAATAAAAGAGTGATCTTTCCATGACCTCTTGGCCATGTCTCAGTTTGGGCATTACTGGATTAGATCCATACCAAGCACCACACATAACACTTGTCACATTACAGGTACAACTTGTTTCCATGTCTGTAATGTTCATATGTATTCATACAATGTGTGGGCTATTACACCCCTAGCCATAAAGTGGTTAAGTCCGGCCCTGCTATTTAGTGACGGGTGAATACTACTTGTTCTCCCCACCCCCTCTCATTTTTTATCTCGCTAAAATTACGTGGGGTAACTCTAATCCGACATTTAGAAATAAAAGAGTGATCTTTCCTTTACGTCTTGGTGTCCAAACTGTTAAGCCGTGAAGAGAATTATATATATAGATTGGTTTAAAAAGGTCTGTTACATTTATTTTTTGTCGAAGAGAGGGTCGCTCTTTTGAAGCAAAGTTAAGGTATCCGCTGTTGTCAATGTGGACTACCCGGCTCTACCTGACATTAGTTGGGGAAAAGAAGGGGCGGTTGGTCGATGAGCTGGCCACATGACACCCTCGTTAACCGTAGGATGGCTGCCTGGGCGTGCAGTTTGCGCGCTGGACTGTCGTTCGGATTTATTGACGGTCGAGGGTTCAAACCCTGCCCGCTCCCATCCCCCGTCGTCCTGCGGGAGGTTTGGACTAGGAAGCAAACTATCTTCAACTCTGAAGGAACATCCGAAACATGTAAAACATTTTTACACCCTCTTTAACTGTGGGCCACAGAAACAGTTGACCTTTACATCATCTGTAAGATAGATTACAAGGTCTGAATGGGATCTTTTTTTAACAATGTGGACAATTGATGTAAGTAGCGTAGCGCTACATTATAGGTACTGGTATTTGACCATTGAAGAACTATTGTATTGCCTTCGAAAAGCAAAATGTTTATTAAATAGTAGTCTCGCATTTCATACACAGAATTGGTTTCAGAGAGATGGAATAAAATAACTCTGCTTATCATTATATCCTGTACCAGTTTATATCCTAACACGTTGCATTTGTTAAATATTGTAATAACTTAAGGGAGGCAACTCAACGAGGACATATACGTATATTTACATAGAGACATGACAAACACAAAGGGGCATCTGCCTTGAGTACAGCATCTCCATATTGGCTCTCTCCTTGGGCGGAAATCGTTAGTCTCTTCATGTCAACATCCGACTTGTCTGGTCACTGATAGTGCGCACCTTCTTTCTGCACTATCTTGGATGGCGGTGCGCATGGCAAAGTCATAACAATATGTTTATTTTCGTAAAGATTTCGGTAAATCCGATATATTCCTTAATCCGTAAATAGTCTCAATTATTTCTATCGCGTCTCTACCGTGTGATGAAATGTTATTGCGACGTTATTAAGTTGGAATTTGTAAATTGATTTATTTGTATCCTTTCGTTACTAATACTAATCTACTTATACTATCTGGCATTGATGTAGGTGCTGTTAGATTAGATCCATACCAAGCACCACACATAACACTTGTCTCATTACAGGTACAACTTGTTTCCATGTCTGTTATGTTCATATGTATTCATACAATGTGTGGGCTATTACACCTAGCCATAAAGAACAAATTGTACAATTTCGGAAGACCATATAGTCTTAACAGACAGACAGCCAGACAGACAGACACACACACACGCACGCACGCACACACACACACACACACACACACCCATATATCAGGGCCGGCCTTACAAATTGCGGGGCCCAATTTAATGAATGCTTACGAGGCCACTCTTTTATTTTTTTAAATTTTACAACAACCATTATTACTGTTGGTTATATCATTGTATCTACATGTATTATACAACATGCATGGGAAGCAACTCAAACGCAATAGATCCAGGGGCTTAATTAAAGCTACTTCAATCGTATGATACACTGAATATGTTAACCGTTTAAGTCCTACATCGCTAAAGGCCTGTGAAAGGAGCTATTAACGATATGCGTAAATGTAATTTTCGGGACCCCTTCCGTGGCGTGGGCCCAATTTGGAGCAATCGGTCAAACCAGCCTAAGCCCGGCCCTGATACATATGTAATATTTTTATACCAACACATTGTTGACATTGTGTTTATGTGTATGTGTTATATTTGCATGCAGAATTATTTCCCTTTGGTAAGAAAGTGATTATTATTGTGTTGTGTGTAACCCGTGGATAGTGAGAGTGTGTTATTAAAGCATATGAAATACCCAGCGTCTAGTGTTAGCGTCGCTTATTGAGTTCAGCGTTCTATAGTGTATAATTAAGCTTATACGTGTATTACTTAAGCTAACAAACATAATTTGCTGAATTTATTCTGGAAATACCATAACTTTATAAATAAACCTAACATATTACTTTTTTTTTAACTAGGATTTAAAGGGGGCTTGGACACTTTGTAACCTTCAGTACACAAATGGTTCACTTTCAGAATGTTACCAAGCTGTAACCTTTTTACATGTTTCGAGCACGATCCGAGAGTTGCTGAGATCTAATTTTTACAGCCCTTGTAATTTTTTTTTTTAAGTTCTAAACATGTCGACCATATTGGACAGACTTGCTGAGACAAACTCAAGTTAGAGTAACCCAGTGTGGCCTATTATCTAGTATTCTATTTTCCCAAAGATATATATCCACTGTCAGATTTCGACAAAAATCGTTAGAGCCATTTTCGAAATTCGATTCCAGTTTTTTTCTCAGTTCCCAAGAATTTGCAAGCTGAGTAGAGGAATTGTTAAAAAAGAAACATTCGAAATATTACTCCACTGTTTTAACACGTAGATAAAAAGCTAGCATTTTTTTAAACAATTATTTTCAATATAATAAAGAAGAAGAGGAAGACAGAGAAAGCGAAGGGAAGACAAGATCAAAGAATGGACAGGATTTTCGTTGAAGGACATTCTATCCAAGGCAAATCACAAAGAGCAATGAAGAAAGACAGTTAACAGATCTTATGTGGTCCTGCAATAGTTCAGAAGACTAAGGCAGTGTTTCCCAAACCCTTTTTCCGCGGAACCCTAGTGTTCGGTGAGGCCTGCATAGGTGTTCCAACAACTGCTGGAACTATTAACTAGTAGGCCACCACCGTGTTCCGATAAATACTCAAAACGTGCGAAGTGTTCCGATAAGGAAAAAAGGTTTGAGAAACACTGGACTAAAGGATAGGCGAAGAAGTTTCATAATATGTGATGGGTCTGGGTAAACCTTTACACGGTTCGGAGTTAGCCCTGGATGACCATTTCTCTGTAGTAACATGATCTTCTGACTATGTTTTAGATTTCTGTACACTGCTATTGGGGTTTATTTTTCGTCGGTATAGTATTCTTGCTCTAGCGGGGGAAAAATGTCATAGCGCCATCTGGTGGAGAAACCTGTTACACAAAGTGTTACAGGGCGATCATCCTGTTTATGTTTTCAAGTTGGACATTCGCGTTCATTACAGCGTGATGAGTTCACATGAGACAGATCTTAATGCCACGTGACTGGAGTATAAATTTAGCATTGACACACAGACAGCGACATTCTGTTAGGCAGACGTTTCACATATTCAGCAAGACTGAGTGTTGAAATGTATATTTTATAATATCAATAGTCGACCCACTGCGTAGCATACGCCGCTATTTTGCAGGGCCGGTCTAAGGCCACTGCAATCTATGCGACCGCAGTGGGCCACGCACTTTCATAGGTCCCGCGCTAATTCTAGATGTAAATTATTAAATTTAACCATTTTATAACTTATAACAGATTTCCCGCGGCTGACTGAATTACCAGGAGCTCTTTTTTTTTCGTGGCGTAAATTTAGTCCAACTTGCAGAAATAAAAGAGTGATCTTTCCTTTACTTCTTGATGTCCAAACTGTTGAGCGATGAAGAGAATTACATATATAGAGATTGGATCCTCTGACGTGTAATGTTTCGTTCCGATATTTGGTCGTGATTAAACCCTGCAAACAATGCAGTAACATTAAAAAAATTTAAAAAAAAAAAGACAATTACTCCCTACTTACGGGAGACATGATATGAGGCGTCTCCCCACACCCCACCTCCGATCGCAATTAGAAAGCCCCACCTCTTATCATTTGTATCCAGAAAATACAGTGAAAATAATTATAGTTGGTATTCTTGATAACGTCACCAATAGCCCATTGCCTAAAGATAAAAATATACGTTAAAATGTTTTAATTATCTTCAAAATTAAGGCAGCTATTAAAGACTGTCTGATTTTCCGGTTCCTAATTTTCTAGCCTTTCAGATAGTGCCCAATAAACCGGTGTCTAAATTTTAGTGTGCCCAAATTTGCGGTTGCCCAAATTTCCGGTTGCCCGGTTGCCTAAATTACGGAATGCATACATTTCTGGGTGTCCAAATTTCTGGGTGCCTAAATTACCGGTGCCTAAATTTCCAGTGCCTAAATTTCCTAGATTCCCCTTTTTTATTCATATGCTTTATACTTATGTATTTTATATTCATGTGCTTTAAAAGCAATCAGTAGAGATTTATGTCTATTTCACTTATAATCAGGCTTACATGCCCTCAATTCTCTTCTATAAATTCGTTATGCTGAAGCAGCTCAATCCAGGTGGTGAGATAGTGCCCATTACATTTCTTAACGACAGGATCATGCTATAAATATCCTGAGTTGTCATGTATTAAACATAATCTGGACCTCGGCGTAGTTTAATCACCACGCGATCCAGGGCCATAAAAGTATTGGACTAAATCTAGACTAGATTTCTATTTTTACGCTTTGTTTTGAACAAACTCACACGTTGGATTTAGAATATATACAAACCTAGAGTAGTTTGTTGATTATAATTTCAACAATTTCTACAGTTTTATGTAAGTAATTATTACTCATGTCAGGGAGCCCCCTATATTTTTTTGGCATTCGCTAGTTCAATTTTCGCTAGATGTATGTCTTTTTACATTTGTTCAATCTGATATAACATATAACTCTATTATAAGGCTGCTATAACATATTACTAAATTATGAGGCTATTATAACATATAACTCAATTATAAGGCTGCTATAACATACAACTCAATTATGAGGCTGCTATAACATATAACTCAATTATGACGCAGCTATAACATATAACTCAACTATGAGGCTGCTATAACATACAACTCAATTATGAGGCTGCTATAACATATAACTCAATTATGACGCAGCTATAACATATAACTCAACTATGAGGCTGCTATAACATACAACTCAATTATGAGACTGCTATAACATATGAGACTGCTATAACATATAACTCAATTATGAGGCAGCTATAACATATAACTGAATTATGAGGCTGTTATAACATATAGCTCAATTATGAGGCTGCTATAACATATAGCTCAATTATGAGGCTGTTATAACATACAACTCAATTATGAGGCTGTTATAACATACAACTCAATTATGAGGCTGTTATAACATATAGCTCAATTATGAGGCAGCTATAACATATAACTCAATTATGAGGCTGCTTTAACATACAATTCAATTATGAGGCAGCTTTAACATATAACTCAATTATGAGCCTATTTGGTTGATATGCGACTGTCTCTTTTTTCAGCTCTTGAATCTAAGTGTTATTTTTTCTATTAAACTTCATTCCTTGAGGTTATGGGCTCAAAGCTCAGAGAAGACTGGGATTTTGAATTTCGGGATTTTTATGCTGTCCCTGAGTCCGCCACTCTAATGGGTACCTGACATAAGTTGGGGAAACTAAAGGCGGTTGGTCATTGTGTTGCCCAGGTGACATCCTGATCGTTAACCATTGGCCATAGAAACAGATGACCTAAACATCATCTTCCCCATAGATCGCAAGGTCAGAACAACAACAAATAATGAATTGGATAATAAATTGGATGAGGTTGATGAGATTTTATCAGTGTATTTATGCCAGGCTCAACGAGCACTAATTTCATGTCGGTTTCTTTTTTGTTTTTATTTAGTTGTGATGAGGCTCGTTACATCAAAAATAAAGGTAGAGAAAGCAGTCAACAACTTCTTGACAATGACCCAGAATACAAATTAGGGATATGTTTTTCTTACCAGAATTTATGGTCTCTTTGTTTAAACATTGGGCCTCGTTTGGGCATATTTCAATAAGCTGCACCTGTATTAGTATATCTGTGATTGGGAACTGACTTTGCCCAAGCGCAAAAGGACTCATAACCCAGTCGGGAATATCGAAGTAAAGAATGTCTGCAAATCTTTGTATTAGGTTTCCATAGAATAGTAAGTAATAGATATATTCAACAGTAGTGAGTGGCGAGTCGATTGTTATTCAAACGATCTGATAGGATAAAATGGCTTTTAGCGAAGAAGTTGTTTAAAATGTATACAATTTTCATCTTTCTGCGGATCCGCGAACTGCAGTTTGAGAAACACTGTTCTACACCAACCAAAAGAGTGTCATGGAAGCTTACTCGTCCTCTTTACTTTATCTTTGCAGCCTGACATCTTCCTCAGTTCTCTACGCTTGTGTGATCTAGCGGTCCTTAGAGCTGGCCTCACCGCAACGCCTGAACTGCACTCGGCCTGTTTCCACGTCACCTGTCACCAATCCCAGTCCAAGATGCACCAAGCATTCAGCAGAAGCAGCTAGCCCTCTCATCCAGCTCGGCCAGAACTGCTCGGCATGAGGAAGAAACATAAGACCAGAGCATTGATGACAGTCGAGACACTCCCTGAGCACACCTAGCTATGACTACAATCTCTGACTAGAACCTAATGTTCATATTGGGTATTCGTCCATTTCTATACATGCTGTTGTAATTCTATCAAACCCTTTTTGTCAAACTCTATCTATGTACATAACTATTTAGAAATTCTAATTTCAAACCCGATCGTTGTCGTTTGTCTATAATAGTAGTGGGCCATATTCACACAATTGTATGTGCTAAGCGTAGCCAAATCACAAAACCCTAGACTTTACACACGCCAACATTCACAACAGCGCAGCGCAAGTCACACTAATGAGTGACAGATACAAAGGAACATTAGTTAAACAGCCCCTATTTCAGACCCTTGAAAAATGCTGGTTACGCCTTTGTATAAATCTACTCAGTCTCAGAGTGCTCGATACTCTCCCCTAAAACGTATCCCAAAACACGAGCACGGCCGGCGACCCGCAACAATAATATTATTAATGATAAAAGTATAATAAAAGTAATTTTGAATATCTGTGATGAAATTTGTTTTACAATTTTACATTATTAAATACCGATATATGCAGTTCACGCAATATAAGCGATTTTTTTTTAAATAGGCGCAGGGACCCTATACTTATTGTTCTCGCTATAAGCTTGTAAGTCCGGTACGTGACGTGTTGGCGCCGCCGTTTTGGCGCCGCCGTTTTGGCGACTGGACGTTTTGGCGCGAGCCGTTTTGGCGACGGGACGTTTTGGCGCGAGCCGTTTTGGCTACGGGACGTTTTGGCGCGAGATATCATTTGACGGTTATTTAATAAGCACGTAGCTTTTACAACAATGTTTATTTCACTCTACCATAATATTGTATGTATAGTATGAATTCTAACACCGTTCAGCGAATTGTTTTTTTTTTTAATTATAAAGGTTTTGCTTATTTCATGAATATAGGCCTTTAATAAGTCAGATTCCTGAATGGTAATGACATGCTATATGTGAGTTTTGCTAATCGCACTGGATGACATTTTTGGATTTCTTTCCAAAAGATTTTTTTTATTTGACATTAGTGTAATATACGAACTAGCTAAGTGTCACACTTTAATATAACAAAAACCATGTTAACATCTAAAGCTCTATTACGCTGAATGACGACAATAACTTCACACATAGTAAAGATCAAGACACGGAATGTGGTCAGTACAAACTCTAACGTGAATCCACAAATCTAAACAAACACTAGGGGCGACAATAGATAGAAACAAATTCACGACACTAAGATACTTTGAAAAGATATATTTTGAGAAATTGGGTAGGGGTGATTTGGGTGACAATACAGTCATTAAATAACAGTGTGCCTCTTAATAAACACACATACACAAGCCAAAATGTTTATTAAAGAAAACGATGTGAAAACAAACACACATTTACATTTATTACGTGAAAAATATGTGTTAACACACGACACTATTGCAAAACATAGATATGAATAATTCTTTTAAAAGAAATAATACAATAAACGTACATAATGTATTTAGCGCCAAAACGTCCCGTCGCCAAAACGGCTCGCGCCAAAGCGACCTTCGCGCCAAAACGGCGGGGCCAAAACGGCGTCGCCAAAACGGCGGCGCCAAAACGTCCTGCTTCGTTGTAAGTCTCAGACCATTTCGGCCTGGCCAAAACGAATAAGTCAATTTACCGAGACAAAATGTAACATTAACAACACATTAACAGTGTGACAACGTTCAGAGTTTGATTAAACCAAATACAAAACACAGTCCAAGCATTGATTTCCAACACATATTGTTATAGCAGATAGCAGGTTAAAGAATCCAATTTTTAAACTGGCTTTTTATTTAAAGAGGTTAATTAAAACTTAGTTTCTCTTTCCAAATCTTTATGCTTATCTAAATACTGTACTCACTGAGATACGCCTCTGCCGGGTCAAGTTTCACTCCTGTGCACACTAGATCGTCTGCCTGGTAGGAAAAATGTTTATTTTGATATTTGTCGACATTTTCTATGTTTCTATCTAGGTAGGTGAACGCAGGGATCTCATGAAAGTCTACACAATTAAACACATGTTCAAACATTTCATTAAAAAGAAACAAATCTACTCAGGTAAAAAAAAAAGATTAAGTTTTAAGACGCTACTGTTTCAGAGTCACACATTAGTATAGGGTGTATTTCTTGTACCGTATGACGAATTCCTATAAAGTTTTTTTTTTTTTTAGTAAGTGAATTCACATCAAAATAGAAGGTCCACTGGAGGAGAAATGTGACCCACTAGTAGATATATGGTCCGCCTATGCTGCTCACGAGTTCGACACATCCTTGCCTCCATTACTTGATGTTGTGCTATACAAGTATTTTAAGAAATATAGGCAGCACGGAACACCAACTCCTAGATACCCACTGGTCCACAAATGAGATTGGACCAAAAGCGCTCTGAGCATAAGCATGAAAGTAGTGCTATATAAAAGCTATAATAATAATATAGGGTCATGAAGTTATAGCATTAGACCAGGAGAACGGTAAAAAAATTTAAAATGTGTGAATTAGTGTTAGGAAATTTTCTATGAATTTAAAAAACAAGGAACGTTGTTCTTTGAAGAGTAATAGCTGAAAAACAGTAAAATTAACTCTCTCTAGTAGCTTGTAAGTCATTTATACTTGTATAAGGCGAGATATGGTCTTAGAGCAAGAGATACGTTTAGAGCAAGTGAGCGCTAGACTTAATTTGACAGAGTCGGTTGTTAGGTAATGGTGGATGCCATTGTGGAACTTTAGACAGGACTAGGGTTGAATAACTTCCGGTTCAAATCTGTCTGCATAGAGAGAACATGGGGCGTGTTGCTGCTCCGATTTCCCGAAATACACTTTTAAATAAGGTGGTCGTGTTGACATCTTCACTAAATAAAATTATCAGCTTAAGTCACTTAGTCAGCCAAAGTTTCACCTTCTCAACATCGAGGATGATTTGTCGCTGTACGTAGATCTACAGCTAGTTTATTAACACAATGAATCTGTAATTATATAATATCTGTGAGTTTGAATCTCTACTAATCACTATTTTCTCAACTCCATAGCGTGTGTAGTTTTAATTTTAAAAAAAAGGACGAGAAAGTGAGTAAATGTTAAAGAAAAAACTTAATCGTAAACTCAAAGGAGGCCCCTGAGAGTCAGCCAGTAGTATTACAATACACGCAAATTATTACTCAATCGCATTCACGGCAGTGATTTGAAATTATTAAGCATAAAAGTCCTACGGAAGCCATTGCTTACACGTCTAGTTTCACCATTTCAGCAAAGAAGCCGCCTCTTCTGTCCGCCATTTTGAAACACACACACACACACACATCGCAACAGGTGAGAAAACATCAAAAAATCACAATTGATTAAATTTATTGTAGTGTCTTTGGTAACTGTTTAATCCATTGTGATTTTTCCTAAGAACTCTAAAGTGTTATTGATTCAGCTTCTTTCTATTTGAATACAATGCAACAGTCTAGTCATCAAAGGTTCTCAAACTTTGTCTACCCTGGTATTTCGTTAAGCTTTTTCTAGTTTGTAGATTAATTATATTCTTGTGTTTCCATGATTGAAGTCTTTTACTAGCATCTTCTTATTGGAAAGGAAATAAACTTAAAATGGGTGTTCTTGGAAAAATAGTAGGAAGGACTTATTAAAACCCTAAAATGAGTATATTCTCTTTCCAAAGCAGAAATATGAATAATCAAATACCTCACTCAATACCACACACACGTTTTGTGTGGGGTGTAATTGTCATGGCGACATGTCATACCTCTAATTGTCTTGAATATATTAAAAAGGGCATGGATTTTCTGAGGAGCGACTTTAAAGGTGTGCAAAGTGTCGAAGTCTGGCTGCCCCGGCTTAAGTCTCATCTTCCTTCACCTTTCCCTTTCCTCAGTCTGTTTGACCTTTGGGGCACCACAGTAGATCTGTTCACCGTAACACTCCGTTCCTCTCTGTCTTTTGCCTTGAATACAATCTCTTTCAATGACATGCCCGACCATTATTTTATTTTGTCTTCCCATCGCTTTCTCTGTCTGCCTCTTCCTCTTTATCCTGTTACTGTTCCCTGAAGGAAGGTCTTTCCGAACCCCGAGGACCTTACGATATGGCCATAGAGTTTTAGTTTGCTTTTTTTGACAGTAGTTAGCAGGACATTTTTTTTTTAACTTACCAATCTATTAATTTTGAGGTAGCATGCCAGGATTGAGGGTCATTAAACAGGACCAATTCATTGTAGCCCCTTGACTGTGCCCAATGAGAAGTTTTTAAACGCGATGGCAGTTTATGAATGGTAGCAAGAGTTTCCTGTGGTATGTTCAGAGCCTTGGAGTTGTCAGACCACTTCGTATGGCATCGCTTTAAGGTATATAGTTATATTTTTTTTCAACTCTTAATCAAGATTCTGTCTGCATTTTTTATGCTACAAAATACAGAGTCACATATAAAAGAAGAGAAAGCGATATGGAAAAATGTGAGCGTGGGGCCATATAAAGGAATCTAAAAAAATAAGGGAAAAATCATTTCGAATATCGTATGTGTGAGATCTTATCTTATCTTATATAATACAGACGTTACTTCAAAAAAGAAGATGATTACGTCCTACGCATCATGCATCTAGTCGTGCATATTAACCAATGACTTAAATGTCTAAATAACTAGCTAAAAAAAGAACAACAATGTACTTGATGCTCAATCGTGCACAAAAATTATCATTTATCATTTAAAATACATAACTTATCAATACTTTCAATATTATGTACACAGAAAGCACCAAAAAAGTGAGCATTGATAGATATTTGCCAGTTCCCACGAAGTTGCAAGTTGAGTAGAGGAATTGTAAAAAGTAACATTCGCAATATTACTCCAATGTTTTAACACGTATAAAAGTCGTGCATTTTTTAAAGAATAATTATAATTTCGAACAATAAAGAAGAAGAGGCAGACAGATAAAGCGATGGGAAGACAACATGAAAGAACAGTCATGGCTGTCATTCAATGAAATTCTATCCAAGGCAAAAGACAGAGTGGAATGGAGAAAGACAGTTGACAGATCTTGTGTGGTGCTCCAACGGTTCATCAGACTTAAGTATAGGTGAAGGTGAAGATTCCAAAAATATGTGGTGGGTCGGAAAAGCATGTAACAGTTTAGGAGTTGGCCCATGACTCTCAAAATTATGTTTCATTGTTGTAGATTAATAAATAATCATTCAAGTTTTCTTCTAGAAAGGATTTTTAAAAAAAAATCGAATGTCTCTTAACAACAGGTAAATGTCGGACATTTCAAAGAAATGAAGTCTCATACGTCAAAACCCAGACTTTCTGCTGGGAGGCCGGGAATTCTGGAAGATTCTAAATTCCACTTGTATCCTGTAGTTGTTTTTACCTCTCCCATTTCATGATCGTACAAATGTTAAATGTCATGGTGCTATTTCATCAGAGGGCACTAACATTGGTAAGATACATTTTTCAACATTTTATTATTGGTTAAAAAATTGGGGGGGGGGGTGATTTTCTACTCTTTCTGCCGACGTTTTGGAGGGCCGGACGGAACCACGTTGCGGGCCGGATGTGGCCCGCGGGCCGTAGTTTGGGCATCACTGGTTTAGACTATATCTTATATGGCTTTGTTCAGAACAAAGAGAAAAAAAAAACGGTAAAAAATCTTACCCTGTCAGAAACTACATCTGGCATGCGAATGGTCAATGAGTACTCCTCTTTATCTATATCCACGTCTGTGTGGGGAACCACGCTGCATTGAGTAACGACGAACAAAACCACAACAGAAACAATATTTCGTAATCCCGCCACTTTCGAAGACATAATCAGAAGTCACACCAGACGACCAAATTTCCAATCCAGATTACGGGCACTGTTTGATCTAGCGATTTTCTATCCAGTGATCTCCCCCTTTTAAAAAACACAAGTAGGAAATAAGGGGAGTTAATGTCGTCTGCTTGACTATAAATAACCCGTGTGCATATTTCTGAATGACAGTGAATCTCTCTCTTGTTTACGGACAGTCGAACGTCAGTCTTTGCACAAAGTAAATTGTTCGTGATAGGTTCTGATTATAACCAACAGCTGGTGACGCACCCACGACCTCATCTGTGTGTACATTGTAGTTTTTTTTTTTTTTTTTTTTTAGAAATTATGTATGTAAGTGTGTGTGTGTGCGCGCGCGCACACGTGTTTGTAAGTACGATTGCGTCTGCTGTAACAGAAGGGGGTGGGGGGACTATTGTGATGAAGAGTTCGCTGAGCTTTTAAATGACTGGGATCAGTCCTGGTCGGCTATCATTGTGACAGTGAGGGCAGACCCTGTTATTAGATCTATATGCCAATTGTTTTTCTCTGGCCGAGGTGTAGGGCCTTATCTATGTGTCTCTTCGGTCTATGAATTTTAAACCAATGACAAGAAATTCTCTAAGTCTAACTAATCGATTGTATATATTCAAACCGTCCCTTTGAAGGATGAAAAAAAAAACTGTTGTCAGTCAAAATAAATATCAACTATTTCAACCCTAGTGGACTAGACTACGGAGGCGTGGTGGCTGAGCGGTAAAGCTCATGGCCTCTGAACCGGGGGTCCCGGGTTCGAATCCTGGTGAAGACTGGGATTTTTAATTTCGGGATCTTTGGGCGCCTCTGAGTTTGCCCAGCTCTAATGGGTACCTGACATTTGTTGGGGAAAAGTAAAGGTTGTTGTGCTGGCCACATGACACCCTCGTTAACCGTAGGCCACAGAATCAGATGACCTTTACATCATCTGCTCTATAGACCACAAGGTTTGAAAGGGGAACTTTATGGATGGATTGGCAACATGAGGGCCTGTATGGGGATATTAAATATACTAACATACAAATATTAATAAGCTTCCTGAGCCCTTGAATTCACTCTTATAATAAATAGATCTACATCTACTATAATTGTATCTGGACTCTGGGTCTAGATTTAAATATAATGTAAACCTACAAGCAAATGTTTTAATAAAAAAATGGATTTAGGTCGATTAGCAATTTTAATAACTCCATTCATACTCGCTTTCTTATAACATTATTATTTAGTTTAATTGTTTCTAATACACTAAATCAGTGACTATACCAGTGATACGCAATTGAAAACCTGCGGACCGCAGGTAATATATGGCTAGTATATATATATATATATATAGTTGCAAGCCTGCTGTTTTCCCCAATAAATATTTTAGAATCAATGGATAGTTCCCCTTTTTTTTTTTACAGGCGATGGTCTAAAACTCTAAATGAATGAAGAAACATTGTGTGCATGTAAATAACTCGTATAGGAATGAACAGAAGGCCTGAACACTGACCTGCCACGTCACAACCTCTGGGCAGTTTAGACCAACATCTATTTGACACGTCACATTTCTGTAAAACAAGGCAAAACTTAAAATATTGCATATGTGAGTAAGCATGGCAAAACATTGACAATACTTTTTTTTTATTCACTAACATTAAATGATGACATTTTTTGTTTGCAAATTTAATCTTTGTTGCCCTTTTTTTGGTGATGTAGTCTTATTTATTGAAAACACAGATTTAACAAAAAAAAGGGCAAACACTAATGATAACAACAAACTCTAGATCGAAAGTCTATGTCAGCTCGTTGAGCCTTTTACATTTCCTATCGACAACACACAACACACAACGCCCATCGTATATATCATTTAATATTGTTTCAATTCATTCAATTGTTATATCGCGATGTCTAGCTGACAGCTGAACATCGTCACTAGAGATTTCAGCGGTTATATTATAGAACTTACTGCTAAGACATTAACGCCAAGACATAAAAGACTTAATGGTCGTATATCCCCAAGTGTAAAACATTTCTAGACCGAGTCAAGCTTTAAATAGTTCGACCCCCCGGGGGCCAAGGTTCAAGAGTTTGTTGTTTTTTTTGCTTTACTTGCTGTGTCAATGGCTACGTAGTTCTAATCACATGGTTTGGTTACACGCTAATACGTCTTGAGTTTTTCTCCTTTAAGAGAGGGATTCCTATTGCTAACTGTACGTGTAAAACATTTTACAGTAATTAAAAAAAAAGGGTTCCCCTTTCAGACCTTGCGATCTATGTGGCAGATGATGTTAAGGTTATCTGTTTCTTTGCACAAAGGTTGAGGAGCAGGGTGTCATGTGGCCAGCACAACGAACAACCGCCTTTACTTTCCCCCAACTAAAGCCAGGTACCCATAAGATTTGGGTGAACTCAGGGGCGCCCTAAAAATCCCGACATTCGAAATATCAGTCTTCACCGAGATTCGAACCCAGAATCCCAGGTTCGGAAGCCCAGCGCTAACCTTTCAGCCACGGCGCCCCCATATTTTACAGTGGAGGCTAAAAAAAAACAAATTACAGGTCATTCTTGGAAGAAAACCAAAGTGGTCAGGAAACGCAATCTTATCGTTGCGCGCGGGTGGAAACGGTCGTTAGGGGAGACTATTAACCCAATCTGGAGTACCTAAGGACCGAGTCAGTTACCCTGGTTGGATGGAAGGGAGCCCTAACAACTAGGTCACTTTTCATACACCGTTCTTCAGTGGGCTGTGTTATGACGGACATCCGCACGGCTGATGTGGTACGTACAGAGAATGAATATGGTTGAGCTTCCTTGGTGTGTTCGACCTTCGGCCTCGCCTCTTACCCTAGTGTCTTCAGATAAGAGCCATCGGTAATAGAGATGTAACGGATTATATTAGCTTTGATCCTTACCAGGTGAAATAAACACACTTATTTTGTTACTATAGAACTTGGTTGAGCTGCTTGCCTTGAATTTACTACAGTATCCTCATGGAAGACCCAAAACAAAATGGATACCAGATGGGAAGAGGCTGTTAAGTTTGCTGGTGACTGATATCTGTGGAGACAGCTTGCCGGCTCGCCAACTCATAAACGGCGCATACAAAAAACGTGCTATGTCTAACATTTAATTTTAACATAAAGTCCAGGCCAAGACTTCAGTTGATCTATAATGTATATATCATAGCATTAAAATGTACAAAAAAAAAATATTTACATTCAAAATAGAGGAACATTATCGATCACTTTACTTCTTTTACACATGTACACAGCCCATGTCTCTAAACTAAACATTTTAGTGGAAAAACTAAAAAAAAAAAAATTACACTTGTCATAGAGCTTAACTGTGAGATAATGACATTAATAAAAAAACAGTGCACATTTTTTTCAGATGTGTTTAAACAAAGAGTTGTAGACTCCAAACACTGGATCAAAATTTCTATTAACCTTATTCTCACTAACCATGAGATATATCAATCATATGAAGACTAACCGATAGTGACTGAGATAAAAAAAAAAGAACAGACTACGTTGGGCAGGTCACCTTGAAAGAATGTCAGACAACAGAGGAGCGAAAATTGTATACAGGCAAAAAAACAAAAGGCAGGCGCTCCAAAGGCAGAACCCTATGGATTGATGATGTGGAGTCAGATCTGCAACAGCTTGGGGTTAGGGCGTGGAGACGAAGGGCCCAGGTGAGATCTGAATGGAAGAATGTGTTTATGCATGCCAGAGCCCCACATTGGCTGTAGCGCCACTGGGATGGATGATGATGATTATTCTCTCTACGAAATTAAAATTGTTCAATAAACTATACCATCAACTCGGACTATTGCTCCACTTATGATCTAAATAAAGCCATTTTTAATGTGGCGTCGATTGATAAACAAACAAATAAAAAAAAAAAGACTACTTATCAATAACCTAGAAATCCAGCGGTAAAACTCTATCTGGGAATTTAAACTTGGCAAAAAACACAGACAAAAAACCCTAAACGACAGTAGACTTGACGAAGAAGATTGACAGTCTTCTACATATGGGCTTTTGATTATTGAGACGATAAAGAAAAACATTAACTCTTTCTCTCCTAACAGACGATACCAACGTTGATTCCACCAGAATGTGGTAAATAGTTACGGAGAGAAAGAGTTAAAATAAAAATAAAAAAGAATGTTACAAGCTTAGGGACCTGGCCATTATACTATCAATTTTTTTTTTAAATTTCACGACTACCAATGTTACTTTAGTAATAACAAAATGAGGCTTTACATATCTGCAATACTCAGCACCATTAATTTAACCTCATGGCTTTAAAATTCTATAATTTTAGAACAATTCCTTAATCTTTTATAAGAGACATTTTTGAACGGAACTAGGTGCCTAAAGGTTTAGTAAAATATTGACCACACCCAAAGGTTCTAGACCCTCCTTAATAAAAAAAATACAAGATGGGGGTGGGGGGGGGGGCGGAAATCGCCATTAGCGACGCCTGATCGTTTTGCATGCGCCCTGGACTGTCGTTCAGTAGTTCGAGGGTTCCGGGTTCGAACCCTGCCCGATTAACCACCACACATTCATGCGGAATGTTTGGGCTAGCGGCTAGAATGTAATAATCTTCAAATCCAAAATGGATAAAAATATTTGTGAATGCATGAGCTATCTCTAATTCTCGATTTTTGTTATTTTATTGTTTTTTTCTTAGTTGTAAAAAGAGTCACTGATATTAGCATACTAACCGAGTAAGGACAATTGAGACACTTTTAGTCTGTCTTGGACGGAGCTATTTAAATATGCAAAGAACCAGCAATAATCCACTTCGAAGAATTTAAAAAACAAGCAAATTACAAATTAAAATAATACAATTAAATTGGTTATTTTTTTAATTAATTCGTTTATGGTCATCGACTATGACTATGAATAATTATGCAAAAGTTCAACTTGATCTGAAAATGGGACGTGGGAGAAAGAACGTGTACAATACGTAATAAAGGGACTTAATCCGGTTCCCGCTCATTTATAATCCTGCATAGCCTCAATGCGTTTAAACAGAACAGTGATTATTCAAGAGCATAAACTCACGCAAATACATATATACATATAACCACAAACACATATTTATAACAATATACAAACCCACAAATTTCGCATTATTATATCAACATTTACACTACCGAAAAGTTCTCTAGTTGAAAGTCTACAATTAGTCGAAACATTATATCAGCTACCAGAAAGTAAAAATTATGTATTATCTATAACAATTTTTTAGTTTAGTGTTCCAAACAAGTTTCCTATTCTCTGCTAAGATAATGAGGTTAAAATTCCCAAGAGCTTTATTACGTAATTTGGGAACCTTGTTTAAAAGAATCGCCATATTTACATCCACATCTGAGTCACTATTAGCATTTAACAGACATTTAACAGTATTTTTCGCACTAAAAAACAATAGACAATCTATAAACAAATGTTTCTCTTCCATTTCCACTGACCTGCTACATTTCTACATTTCGTATCTTCTTAACTTATACAATACAGACGTTACTTCAAAATAGGAGATGATTACGTCCTACGCGTCCTAAATTCTGCCAAGTCACTGGTTTTCCTGGCTGGCTCAGGCAACCCATTCCATGCTATAATAGCACTAGGGAAGAAGGAGCATTTTTTTTCAAACTTGTACAACAGATTTCAAAGATATTGACCTTCTTGTGCTTAATGGGTGTCCTTCCAAAAATAAGCCTATAGGTTTTTTCCCCTAGGCCTTGGGCGCAATGTGCGCATTACGAAGATTTATAACAGCGGTTCTCAACCTTTTAAGCTCGTCGACCCCTTTTTACAATCCCCCACTCTGACGCGACCCTTCTCCCACACACTGATACAGCAATAGAAGAATAGACAATACAAATCCATAGTTTCGATGGTCTTAGGCGACCAATGGAAAATCGTCAATCGACCCCTTAAGGGGTCTCGACCCACAGGTTGAGAACCCCTGATTTATAAAGTAATCTCTAATCTCTGTTATACACCTTTTATTTCCCCGTTTGATTCTTAGACCCAAGTTGTCCCTTAATGTGTACTTTAGTGCCGAGTAGATTTCCTTGAGCTTAATGTGTATTAAGCGTTCGTTTTACAAAAGGATTCGTGATACCGATCTATAAAATGGATGAATAAGTGCACCAAAGTAATGTGGGGGTATCATTCTGAATTGTGCACTAAAGTAATGTGGGGTATCAATCTGAATTGTGCACCAAAGTAATGTGGGGTATCATTCTGAATTGTGCACCAAAGTAATGTGGGGTATCATTCTGAATTGTGCACCAAAGTAATGTGGGGTATCATTCAGAAATGTGCACCAAAAAATGTGGGGTATCATTATGAATTGTGCACCAAAGTAATGTGGGGTATCATTCTAAATTGTGCACCAAAGTAATGTGGGGTATCATTCAGAATTGTGCACCAAAGTAATGTGGGGTATCATTCTAAATTGTGCACCAAAGTAATGTGGGGTATCATTCAGAATTGTGCACCAAAGTAATGTGGGGTATCATTCTAAATTGTGCACCAAAGTAATGTGGGGTATCATTCTGAATTGTGCACCAAAGTAATGTGGGGTATCATTCTAAATTGTGCACCAAAATAATGTGGGGTATCATTCTGAATTGTGCACCAAAGTAATGTGGAGTATCATTCTAAATTGTGCACCAAAGTAATGTGGGGGTATCATTCTAAATTGTGCACCAAAGTAATGTGGGGTATCATTCTGAATTGTGCACCAAAGTAATGTGGGGTATCATTCTAAATTGTGCACCAAAGTAATGTGGGGTATCATTCTGAATTGTGCACCAAAGTAATTTGGGGTATCATTCTAAATTGTGCACCAAAGTAATGTGGGGTATCATTCTAAATTGTGCACCAAAGTAATGTGGGGTATCATTCTGAATTGTGCACCAAAGTAATGTGGGTATCATTCTAAATTGTGCACCAAAGAAATGTGGGGTATCATTCTGAATTGTGCACCAAAGTAATGTGGGGTATCATTCTAAATTGTGCACCAAAGTAATGTGGGGTATCATTCTAAATTGCGCACCAAAGTAATGTGGGGTATCATTCTAAATTGTGCACCAAAGAAATGTGGGGTATCATTCTGAATTGTGCACCAAAGTAATGTGGGGTATCATTCTAAATTGTGCAACAAAGTAATGTGGGGTATCATTCTAAATTGTGCACCAAAGTAATGTGGGGTATCATTCTGAATTGTGCACCAAAGTAATGTGGGGTATCATTTTAAATTGTGCACCAAAGTAATGTGGGGTATCATTCAGAATTGTGCACCAAAGTAATGTGGGGTATCATTCTAAATTGTGCACCAATGTAATGTGGGGTATCATTCAGAATTGTGCACCAAAGTAATGTGGGGTATCATTCTAAATTGTGCACCAAAGTAATGTGGGGTATCATTCTAAATTGTGCACCAAAGTAATGTGGGGTATCATTCTGAATTGTGCACCAAAGTAATGTGGGGTATCATTCTAAATTGTGCACCAAAGAAATGTGGGGTATCATTCTGAATTGTGCACCAAAGTAATGTGGGGTATCATTCTGAATTGTGCACCAAAGTAATGTGGGGTATCATTCTGAATTGTGCACCAAAGTAATGTGGGGTATTATTCAGAAATGTGCACCAAAAAAATGTGGGGTATCATTCTGAATTGTGCACCAAAGTAATGTGGGGTATCATTCTAAATTGTGCACCAAAGTAATGTGGGGTATCATTCAGAATTGTGCACCAAAGTAATGTGGGGTATCATTCTAAATTGTGCACCAAAGTAATGTGGGATATCATTCAGAATTGTGCACCAAAGTAATGTGGGGTATCATTCTAAATTGTGCACCAAAGTAATGTGGGGTATCATTCTGAATTGTGCACCAAAGTAATGTGGGGTATCATTCTAAATTGTGCACCAAAGTAATGTGGGGTATCAATCTGAATTGTGCACCAAAGTAATGTGGGGTATCATTCTGAATTGTGCACCAAAGTAATGTGTGGTATCATTCTGAATTGTGCACCAAAGTAATGTGGGGTATCATTCAGAAATGTGCACCAAAAAAATGTGGGGTATCATTCTGAATTGTGCACCAAAGTAATGTGGGGTATCATTCTAAATTGTGCACCAAAGTAATGTGGGGTATCATTCAGAATTGTGCACCAAAGTAATGTGGGGTATCATTCTAAATTGTGCACCAAAGTAATGTGGGGTATCATTCAGAATTGTGCACCAAAGTAATGTGGGGTATCATTCTAAATTGTGCACCAAAGTAATGTGGGGTATCATTCTGAATTGTGCACCAAAGTAATGTGGGGTATCATTCTAAATTGTGCACCAAAGTAATGTGGGGTATCATTCTGAATTGTGAACCAAAGTAATGTGGGGTATCATTCTAAATTGTGCACCAAAGAAATGTGGGGTATCATTCTGAATTGTGCACCAAAGTAATGTGGGGTATCATTCTAAATTTTGCACCAAAGTAATGTGGGGTATCATTCTAAATTGCGCACCAAAGTAATGTGGGGTATCATTCTAAATTGTGCACCAAAGAAATGTGGGGTATCATTCTGAATTGCGCACCAAAGTAATGTGGGGTATCATTCTGAATTGTGCACCAAAGTAATGTGGGGTATCATTCTAAATTGTGCACCAAAGTAATGTGGGGTATCATTCTGAATTGTGCACTAAAGTAATGTGGGGTATCATTTTAAATTGTGCACCAAAGAAATGTGGGGTATCATTCTGAATTGTGCACCAAAGTAATGTGGGGTATCATTCTAAATTGTGCACCAAAGTAATGTGGGGTATCATTCTAAATTGTGCACCAAAGTAATGTGGGGTATCATTCTGAATTGTGCACCAAAGTAATGTGGTGTATCATTCTAAATTGTGCACCAAAGAAATGTGGGGTATCATTCTGAATTTTGCACCAAAGTAATGTGGGGTATCATTCTAAATTGTGCACCAAAGTAATGTGGAGTATCATTCTAAATTGTGCCCCAAAGTAATGTGGGGTTTCATTCAGGATTATGCACCAAAGTAATGTGGGGTAACATTCCGAATTGTAAGTAATCGCTCCATTCAAATTCTGTAATAATAAACTGCCAATGGGTAAAATATAGGGTTTCTTACTATGTGTTCGACGAACTTAGGTCTGAGTGCTTTAATCTGAACTCTAATATCCTGTAAATTAATTTCAACGTTTTACTTATCATGGATCTAATTGGGTTCCTGCCTGAAAATAAAGCTTCTAATTATTGCATTTATCTTGAATATGAAATTAGGAGTTTCTATGATATTAGCCACATAGACCCCCCCCCCTTTGGAATGACCGTATTATTAATCGAAATCGCCCTCCTAAATTGTATGTTTAAAATTGTTTATACATTTTAATTAAGTTTCAGGTGTTGTTATCAATGCTGTCCCACTGGTCTTTGGAATAATAAACAGGATTACATTTGAATACATGGGCGTAGTCATGACTTTTTTTCGCGAGGGGGGTTTGAGGTGAATTGTTTTCTTTCCTCCCGCCATATATCAATCAATCAATCAATCAATATTTATATATATATATATATATATATATGAATTTAGGCACCACATATTTACGGATATTTAGGCACCCGGAAATTTAGGCACCGGATAATTAGGCACTTTTTGAAAAGGCGGAAAATTAGGCACTCTTTAATTAGCAACCTTAATTTTGAAAATAATTAAAAAATGTTAGCATATATTTTATCCTTAGGCTATGGACTATCGGTGACGTTATAATAAATAGCAACTATAACGATTCTAACTAAAGAAAAGCTGACAAAATGGGAAAAAAATGGCAATCTGGGCAGGGAGGGTGTATAACTATTTTAGTGTAAAGATATACCCGGTATCTACGAACATGCTTGACTAGCCACGTCAGTGTTATTTTCTTGTCTGACCTCTCCACATTAAGCCAACACTATTGCATAACGCTTAATGCAGGGTAGTTTTACAGTATTATCGACTACACACGGACAGTACACTACATGTGGTCATGTGTATGTCTAGCTGACCAGGTTGTACACAGTCTATTTACTTTATGGTCAGAGAGGGTGTGGTTTAAGATTTTTTTTCTAGAGTTGGTTACTTAATAGATCTCAATAATAAGTCTATAAAAGGGTGAATTGATTTTTCTGCAGTTAAAAAAATATTGTTTGCCGCAAATGAATTGATTAAAACCACTAAATATTGACCTAACTCACTAATCAGATTCCCACTATAAACAGAAATTAAACACCTCCACGTGACTCACAACAAAATTCGGAACAACTCCATTCGTAAAACTGCATAGAAGCTTTTGGCAAAAAATGTTTAACATTTTATAATACTGCTACTTTCAAGTGCAAATATTTACTCCCATAACTTCTACCGGGATCTTACTTTACCCTCTTCAAATGCAGACTGTCTAAATAGTTGTTAACTGCATCATTTTTTTTTTGATAATCAAAGTTATCGATATCACATGACCAGAAAATAGGGAGTGCGTTTCAACCCTGACCACATGTTGAAAAGTTTTACAAATTTTAATTAAACTTTTTAGTTAGTAACTAAAATAAATTAATTAAACTACGATTTTTACTAAATTTTTCTTTGCCAGTTAAGAAATAGCCTTAACTATTTTTTTTTTTAGTGAAACTAAAAGTTTCTAACTTTTTAGTAAACTTTTGCCCATCACTAAACTTAATGGAGGAGGAGGTTTCAACACCAAACCCCTCTTGGCTTCCCTCATAGAATTTTGAGTGTGTAATTTGCTTTTTTCTTTATAAAAGACGTAGTTTTTAGCTTCAAACCCTGATGGGGGGGGGGTTAAACTCAAAACCCCTCTTGGCTACGCTCTTAGATTTTTGAGTGTGTAATTTGCGTTTTTTTTATATTGAAGAAGTAGTTTTTAGTTTCAAACCCCGCTGGAGGGGGGTTTTAAACACAAAGTCCCTCTTAGCTACGCTCATAGATTTTTGAGTGTGTAATTTGCGTTTTTTTTATTTTTTTATATTGAAGAAGTAGTTTTTAGTTTCAAACCCCGCTGGAGGGGGGTTTTAAACACAAAGTCCCTCTTAGCTACGCTCACAGAATCTGGTGAATGATGTATGCTTTAGTCTTATATTGAAGACGGGGTTTTATCGTAAAAGAATTTCGGGTGGGGTTTTAAAATCAAAATCTTCCTTAGCTATGCTCCTATGCTCTTGGAATTGGGGGATTTTTTTTTTGTTTTGTTTTATAGAAGAGGGGGATTTAACCGCAAAATCCGCTAGTAGGGGTTTTAAACTCACCCCCCCCCCCCTTGGCTGCGCTGGAACAAGTGATGGTTTAATATTAAAATCCCACCTAAAATAAACAATATCAAAGCAAAAAAACAGTCACTAAATTCCGACATTTACTGGCTACTCCCATGATTCAATACTTTGTCACAGATAATGCCATTACTGTCATGTTGAGCGAGAAAGTAAATTTAAACTTCCACTTTACACATCGCAGTCCTTAACAATATAATTTGTGAATTTTATTTGTTTTTATATCACAAAAAATCTATTTTAGAAATAGTTGAAAAGATTACGCATACAAAAATTTTAGGAAAAAAAAAGGTTTCACTTCAATGAAATTTAATTTAAACGTTGCAACTACTACTCCGAATAAAGCGCGATGGAAGATTCTTAGAATAGTTTATTGGAACTAAATGTGACAGACAGACAGAAAAAATCAACAGCAACACAATTGCGGTTTTTCCGTATATGATGTCAGAAACATGAATTCTAATTTTTGTAGTAACAACATACGCCTAGGGGTGTTTCTATGAACGTAACATTAGTTTATTCACACAAAATTAACAAAATATAAAAAATGTAAATGTAATTTTAAAAATCTTAATTTATTTAAGTACTTTTTATTGTTTGTAAGAAAAAAAAATTTTGTTGCTCTTACACAAATTGAAATTTTGTAAATCGTAATTTTTGGCTCTTCCGACTCAAAAGGTTGTTGACAACTGATCTATTCTACAGAATATCCAAAATTTGTCATCATCGATGTAGTAACTCAGTACTCTTCTGGAAGTACTTGTAGCATTTCATTAACTGCTTCTCACGCTACAAACTCTAGATCCTCACGTCTTAAGTCATACCAACTCTATCTTCTTGGCGATACATTCATAGCTACCATACAGGGTTTCAAGCCACACTGACACTGGCCCTAAAACATTAATATTGTAACAATCGATATAGTCTGATTCTAACAATTAAACAATATCCTTTACAATTACAAAATTCAAAGATCTTGAGAAAAAAACAAGGATTAACTTACCCACTAAAAGTGGATATTATACAACAAAGGTTTTTCAACTGTAACAACATTTGATAATAGACTAACCCAAACAATACTTAAGTCAATTACATGGCCTCCTCTTATAAGTTACATGGCTACTTCCTTCTATAAACACATTAAACAGTGGTCATCCTCGCAAATCAAAACAATGAGGGGTCATTCACAACAGAGGTCAGTTGAAGTCATCCACACAAACAGTCATAATAAACATACTAAAAAATATGTCTATTGGTTCTCAATAAGTGCAAGGAATCCGAAATTAAAATCTTATTCATAGGCTAAAATCATGTGCAACGGACTTACTAAGTTTAAGCTAGTTTTGTATCTTAATAATCTGTTAAAAATGGTTTTTAGATGGTATAGTCGTCCATTGCATCAATATTTTGCGCACCGTCTTGTGTAGAAATTAACTGGATTGTAATAGGTAAACTAGATTGTGCATGCTTACTGGAAAGACTCCTTGCAATATGCTGTTACTCGGTCGTTGGTTTTCAGTATTCCATTGTTATCAGTGAAAAGTGTAATTAAAATGATATAATGATGAAGTATTTTAAACTATTGTAAAATTGATATGAATAAACAACTCTGGCTAGAAGATTATAAAATATAATTTGATGAGTTGTGTCCCTTGGTTTGAAATGCATGCTAACCCTAAGGTACTTAGGTATTTGGATGACTGAGTTCGACAAAAATATTGAAGACCAAAATGTCTCTGAAAGCGTACAGATTATTTTCGGAAATTGAACATCTGGGGCAAGCGGCAAGCATCTTTCAAGGCTGTGCACTTATATTCCGGCGTCAGTTAGACTCTGACAGCTCGAATATTATGTGGTATATTCGTCTTTATTTTTTCATGTTATATATCAACATAGTCTATTCACCAACGACGTTCTTTGGACCGATGCTAAAAGTTTCCATGAAATTCATTTAAATAGTATAAAGCGAAGAATTTGTAGATTCTAATTTTGATGACCCAAAATAAAAAGAGCGATAACATCAGAGTCAAGATGATTTAATACAGGTTCAGTATAGCATGACAGACCAGTACAGTGAGTCCAGTATGAGACGGACAGTCCAGTACAGTTAACTCTTTCTCTCCGTAATTATTTTCCACGTTTCGACGGAATTCTTCATTTGGCTCATCGGTATTGTTCTACCCTGTTATGATTAAGCTTGAATCACTTTTTCGTATGTTATCAGAAAGTGTTTTATTTGGTATAGAATTAAAAGGGAATGCATGCTCTTTTTATATTACACAAAGTAAATTTTATACAATCAAACATTAATTCAATGAGGTCGAATTAAGGATGGCATTGTCAGTTAGGAGAGAAAGAGTTAAGTGATTGTGCATTTCGACATTTCGTGTGGCCAAGTGTGCAGTGTTGGCTGTGTAAAAGAGAACCCAGCTGTTGCTAATGTTGTCTTGTTCTTCATTTGGTTGTGCCATGACTCACAGTGTCCCCAGGGAGCCAGAGGCGTAGCAAGATGTATTTAGATTCTGAAAAGAAAGATTAGGGTGAGCCAACAAGCATCGGTCAACCTTAAAACTGAAGATCACAGGTTCAGATAGAATTATACAATCTTTAATGATTTTTTTTCACTATCAATATAGATAGCTTATAACAAGCAAAATATTAAAAAACAAACAAAAAACTAACAAAACTTACGTACGGGAAAGAACTCCGCACTTACAACTATATTCTCAACAATATTGAAGCTATTTCCCTTATTCAATAACAAACAAAATAATTAATTACCAATAATTGGTTAATTGACTCATGTTTGATAGGTACAATAAGATACTGTGTGAAGTTTCAACTTAATCCTATAATGGGTATGGGAGAAATAACGTGTACAAACATTTTATCAGACAGACAGACAGACAGACATACAGAGTGAGTTGATTTAAGATTTGTAAAAATGACAATATACAAGACTTCAAAGCGTTGCTTTGTGCTAATTATTCTCAGAATGAGGTTTATAACGATTGTTTTCCTAGCATACATTCTCGCACATACGAACACACACACACACACAATCACATACACGCACACTTACACCCCAAAATCCGCCAAGTAAAGCTAGTCATTTCAATTTGAAAAAAAAAATGTTTACGTAAAAAATACTAAGAAATTAAAAATATGTTAAAGGGACGTAACTACATACTTTTTAGACCAAAGACATTTTTGCAAGAGTTATCTCCATGCACGTGCCATTCTCGTTTTTCGTTCCAAGAGTGAAATCTGCGGTATATTTTAAAATGTAAATAATAAGGCTTATCTTCGAATCCGAAGATTAATTAGGATTGCAGTATTTCCCGTGGCAACGCAGCCCCAGCTGCGACCTACATATTTTGCCATATCCAGCGCGGGCATAACCATTGTCCGCCAGTGGTCGATTATGATTTTCGTTTCGCACTCCACGACTGTCCTCGGCAGCGGATTTTCTTTTGGTCTCAAATGTGTAAGTGACCTTGTAAGTGACCTTTAGCTGTCTCGTTCTAAAGCCGCATGCAACCAGGTGCTCTCTTCTATGTCAGCTAAAGCAAGTCTTTTTTTAAGCGTTTCCGTGGGGCCCCTCAGTTACGTCGACCACATTTCAGCTCACCATATTAATGCTTTATAAACCTCCTTGTTTTTAGGATAAAATGCTAAATGAACCTAGACACTATGCTGTACACAAGTACAGTAGACAAAGTGCAGTGAAAATAGAACACTTGTGTCGAGAGGCTAAGTACGCTTGATCTTGGCTTGGCTTGGCTACCTATGAAGGGGGCTCGAGATTCGACACCAGACTCGGGCAGAGTAGTGTTTACTGAGCGCTTAAAGGCAGCAAGGAAAAAACTTCTCTCAGATACCCCCTCCCCCCAATGGTCCGCAAATGAGATTGGACCAAAGCGCTCTGAGCATGCTATAAGCATGAAAGTAGCGCTAGTATAAAAACTATAATTACTATAATTAAGTAATAGTTCTCTCTCTCTCTCTCTCTCTCTCTCTCGTTCTCTCTCTCAACTTTTCAAAGCCAATCAGGAGCATGGATAAAACGTAAGAAAGACAATCTTGTATTGTTTTCAACTGGGAATTGGTGCGGAGCGTTTCATGATATGCCGGTAATATATAAATATTTTTGTATACAGTATGGGGATTTTTTCATAATATATATATATTTTATACTGATAGAATTTTTCTGAAAATCCACGAATATGGGAAAATCCTAGATATATTTTCCCCACTAATTTCTTATATATATATATAAAAAAACGCGAAACACTGAATTAGGAAAAGTTGAAGAACAGGGCGGCCAGGTTTCACTGCAATAGGAAATGCTCTTATGATGCCTGGAGGGGTTTCAATAAGAAAACAATAGATTTTAATTGTATGCCTTTGGGTGGTTGTAAAGGTCGTTGTCTAGTGGTTGGATCGCTAACAACTCCAAGACCCAGTTCAGTCTTCTGACGACAGTAAGACATCAACCTCCATGACCTACTATGTACTTTCTCTCTCTCTCTCTCTCTCTCTCTTTCACACACACACACACACACACAATTTCTCGTCCCCAACTCTCTCAAAGCCCTCTCTACAACTAAGACTAACAAAATTTAAACTTAAAAGAGTCCTGGTTAAGTGCTTGTATGTACCTACTCAGAGATAATAAATTCTAATGATAACCGTATAGATTTAGTATAGATCCAGACATAGAAGAAAGTGCGCGGAATGTATTTATTTATTTAATTCTTTAAAGAATACATGCAGGAATACGTATGCATGCTGAAGATATAGATTGTTAGACCTCAAGCCTAATTTAAATTTTTTTTATATTATAATTTGAAAAATTATAATGGTCAAACCAGAATTTTCCCAATATGGCTAATTGGATAGTATTAAATTTTTCTAGTCTGCCAAATGTCTAGAAAAATAGTTTTCAAGAACAGTGTCCACACTTGCATTTTTTGTTGACCCAATGAAGAATTTGTCAGCTGAATAGAGGGATTGTAAAAAAGAAAATGAGGCAGACGGAGAAAGAGACGGGAAGACAACATTAAAGAATGGACGGACCTGTCATTGAAAGAGATTGTATAAAAAAAAAAAAGCAACAACAACAGAGGAATTGAGAAAGACGGTCGTCAACGACTCATCAGAATAAGTGAAAGGTCAAGGAGACGTGAGGTGAAAGGTCAAGGAGACGTGAGGTGAAAGGTGAAGGAGACGTGATGTGAAAGGTCAAGGAGACGTAAGGTGAAAGGTCAAGGAGACGTAAGGTGAAAGGTCAAGGAGACGTGAGGTGAAAGGTGAAGGAGACGTGAGGTGAAAGGTGAAGGAGACGTGAGATGAAAGGTGAAGGAGACGTGAGGTGAAAGGTGATGGAGACGTGAGGTGAAAGGTGAAGGAGACGTGAGGTGAAAGGTCAAGGAGACGTGAGGTGAAAGGTGAAGGAGACGTGAGGTGAAAGATGAAGGAGACGTGAGGTGAAAGGTGAAGGAGACGTGAGATGAAAGGTGAAGGAGACGTGAGGTGAAAGGTGATGGAGACGTGAGGTGAAAGGTGAAGGAGACGTGAGATGAAAGGTGAAGGAGACGTGAGGTGAAAGGTGATGGAGACGTGAGGTGAAAGGTGACGGAGACGTAAGGTGAAAGGTCAAGGAGACGTAAGGTGAAAGGTCAAGGAGACGTGAGGTGAAAGGTCAAGGAGACGTAAGGTGAAAGGTCAAGGAGACGTGAGGTGAAAGGTGAAGGAGACGTAAGGTGAAAAGGGAAAGAGACGTGAGGTGAAAGGTCAAGGCGACGTGAGGTAAAAGGTCAAGGAGACGCGAGGTGAAAGGTGAAGGAGACGTGAGGTGAAAGGTGAAGGAGACGTGAGGTGAAAGGTGAAGGAGACGTGAGGTGAAAGAAACAAAACTATGAAAATGAAATTGGGAAGATTTTGAGAGATTTAATAATAATTAGACAATAATAAACATTATAGGGACACCTTTCTGAAATATCACAAAACTTTTACAATGTACAAACATGTGTAAATGGATTGTACGAATGTAATGTACTTTTCTTATTTATATACTTCTGTATCCTGTACACTGGACATACAAAAAAAAAAAAAAGAGGACTATTGTTGGTCTTTATATATAAACATCCTCAAGATTCCTTTATTCCCAGCTATTGTTTTTAAAATATCACGTAGACCCACTTTATTATATCTATATAGGCCAGTGAAACAAAATGAAAAAAAAACAAAAACTTTTAGTAACTACAGTACTAAGTAATATCCAAGTGCTGTACATTTTTGAGCAGTGATAAAACAATTAGCTAGTCCCAGTCTATGTATTAGTCTATGAGATGTATTTTTTAATTCTATTCTCTATATAAAAAAAGGATATATAACTTAAAAAACCATCGACCAGCTCTCTATTGTTTTGGAGTTCTTCCTTTTTTTTTTCCTTTTTATTTATTTACATGTTCATCTCTAGTTTCTGTCCCCACCTACCTCGCCCATTCATCTTCCTGTTCTCTCACGCCTTGCATGCCATTCTGTGGACCCCCACCCCACTCCCCCACACCACACACACACACACACGTGAAGGAATTGGCACCCTCGATTCCTTCGCGCGCTAACGGCTTCTTTCCCCCGTTGTGACGTAGGGATGGGAACGCTTTGATCGTTTATAGGCCAGTGTCGCTAACCAGCACGTCACACTCTCGGTCTAAGTGGGTGCTCTACTTCCGACTGGACTTTACCTTTTTCTACGTACATATAGGCAAGTGATAAAACAATGGCGTTAACAATTATGGACATTTTACAATGGGCGTTAATCACACTGTAAGGTAAGAACAAAATTCCATTAAAAAAAGGCGCACTTTATTTCATTTAAATGTCACGTCAATCCAGTGCTTTAGTGCAATCAATGACTTAGAGAAGTTAGCAAGGAACAAGCAGTACAGTCAAATATTTATTTTTAGTATTTGAGACTGACGTTTTTTTTTGTTTTTTTTCCAGGAAATTTTCTGCATTTTAAGTTTGCATAGATTTTTATAAACTATATGCTTACTCTGGAGACAGAGTGGTAAAACGCATGGCTTCTCAACCGAGAATTTTTTTGTTTATTTCGGGATCTTTAGAGCGTTATCCGAGGGCCACAGAAGCAGATGGTCTTTACATCTACTGATCCATAGATCGCAAGGTCTAAAAAGTGAACGTCACCACTTACGACTAAACGCTTACTCTAATTAGCAAAGTACAGTAGTTTTCCTTAAATGCATTTTTCGGTCGTCAGTAACAATTGTTTCATTAAATATAGAGAGAACCAATCAGTCATAGTTTTGAGAACGTATGAGTGTGTGTGCATTGAGAAAATTATGTGTAAGTGTTGAGTTTGCGGAAAAAAAGAGGTGGCACCTAACGCTGGTCATTAACAACAAAAAGTCAGGTCATGTCAAAAGAATAGTTCAGGTCAAATGGCTAATTTACGAGAAGGACCCTTCAACCGCAAAGACGCATTAAAATAGACTAAATAGACTATTATAGATTTATAACTTTACACATTTTGTTAGGAAGGCGAAAAAATCAGTGAATGAATGTATCTCATAGAAATCTCTATCCACATTGTCTTTGACTCCAAAAATGAGTGCAGTATTTCTCGTGATCAAGCCGACCCAATTTCGGCCTGTATATTTTGCTACAACAGATGCAGACAAATTTGATTTGTTCTTTGTTTGCGGGGGTCTTTTTTGCGTCAGTTTTCGTCGAGGACATTTCTTTTGGCCTCAAAATGTATTTGCCCGCGACTTTCTCGATATCTCTCTGTCTCTTTCAGAGGCCATCTGCTTTCAGCTGGTTTCCTCTATCCGAGTGAGGGCGAATGAGTTGTTCATTGTAGCGCTTCTGGAGGGAGGGGTCGTCTCTTTTGCGCCCTACCTCCTTTGAGGTCCCAATTAGATCAGCTTTTTCACGCGGTCGTCACCCATAAAGGATACTGACATACAGCCACACGCCTCGTTGACGAGCATTTCGCCATCGTTTTATATATATATATATTTTGCATTTTAAGCTATTACTGCCGTTTTTTGTCTATGAACTTGGTTTGATTGGTTACACACGACTTCTAAATAAGTAAGTAGTTGACTACAATAATTAACGCACACATCCACAGTAATGAAAGAACAAAATGAATCGCTCGAAATATGAGCAGTTAAAATCCGATGAAGTTTGGAACAGTCTAATGACGCTGAGTCCAAGAAGCTCTAACAGAATACGTGTTTACTTCTTAGAGTCTTCAAAGCAACTGTCAATAATTCGTCTTTACTCTAGGTCCGCGTAATATTTTTAAACTTCAGACACGTAAGTACAGAAATTCCGAATAGCTACTTCTTTCTACGTACAAGTCTGCTATATTATTACAACGTTCGTTATATACACTCTACTAAGATATAGGCTAATACTTTTAATAGCTGCGTAAACTCGTTACGAAGTTAGAACGCTGAATGCCAGTAGGTATATTAAGCTCTACACTATTCGATGGCCAAGCGCGAATTCTTGCAATAAAAAAATACACTTTAATAAATCGGCTTTCAATGTTAAAACGGTTGAACATATATATATATATATATATATATATATATAGTTATGTGTCTATCCAATACAATATCCATAAGTAGAGATGTCAACATTATTTTCATCAAAGATATAATGTTGTATGAGATGGCCTTCCGATAGGTAAGTCAGATTGATGTGTATGTATTTCTAAACTCCCGTCTGTTCCTCATAAAGATACTCACACAAAGGGTACTAAGTAGGTTGTGTAAAATTAAATTTTTACAGGTAACACTGCTTTTTAAAAAAAGATACCCATAGAAGCCCCTATTTGTCAAGGTCCCAGGCACAACGAACCCCTTCGAGCGTTGAATGATGTTAAGTGATCGTGTTATGTCTCTTATTATTTATGTTTGATATTTGTAATCTCCCCTTTGTGTCAATATAATCGCTTTATGAATTTATGCCTTCATATCTGAGTTAATCGTTGGCGAAAAGTGTAGCGACAATGCGAGATATGTGGCATTCTTTGCTAAACACATGAAGAAGTCAAGGCACTACTGAGACTACTCTGCCTGCTCCAGTTCTCCCGACTACATATCAGAATAGCAATCTCTTCTCTCTGAGATATCTCTTCTGTCATAACACTGCCATTTCACATTAAAATAAATGAGATCTATTTCTACAAGACTTCTTTTTTTATCGCCCTGCCGTCTCTCTTCCCTCCCTCCCACCCTCCCTCTCTCTTTGATTCACTTCTTATTCCCACCTTTGTATACCCCACACAAAAATTGGGGGTGCTTGCTGCTCTGGGGGTCCCCATCCTCCTAGTTTTTCATCTCCAAGTTCCAATTTTACGGTGACTAGTTCTGGGCCCGTCTTTCGAAAAGGGATAGGTTGAGCACGCCAGTGGAGCAAGAGCCAGTGGAGAGCACGCCGGTGGAGCAAGGCGGAGTTTGTCAATAATATCTTTTTTAGAAATAACCCTAGTATTGCGACATTCAGAATTACAGTTACACGTCAACAAAGTTTTGTATGTCGTAAAATGATGTGGAATGTTAAAGGATAATTTGTAAACTTCAGAGTAGAGTGTCTACCAGTTTCCCTCTGTCTCTCCCTCACACACGCACACTCTTTCTCTCACACACTCCTTTTCTCCATGGCTATCTATCTATCTATCTATCGTTATGTATGTATGTATGTATGTATGTCTATCATATCTATCTATCTATCTATCTATCTATCTATCTATCTATCTATCTATCTATCTATCTATCTATCTATCTATCTATCTATCTATCTATCTATCTATCTATCGTTATGTATGTATGTATTTATGTCTATCATATCTATCTATCTATCTATCTATCTATCTATCTATCTATCTATCTATCTATCTATCTATCTATCTATCTATCTATCTATCTATATCTATCTATATATATCTATCTATCTATCTATCTATCTATATCTATCTATCTATCTATCTATCTATCTATCTATCTATCTATCTATCTATCTATCTATCTATCTATCTATCTATCTATCTATCTATCTATCTATCTATCTATCTATCTATCTATCTATCTATCTATCTATCTATCTATCTATCTATCTATCTATCTATCTATCTATCTATCTATCTATCTATCTATCTATCTATCTATCTATCTATCTATCTATCTATCTATCTATCTATCTATCTATCTATCTATCTATCTATCTATCTATCTATCTATCTATCTATCTATCTATCTATCTATCTATCTATCTATCTATCTATCTATCTATCTATCTATCTATCTATCTATCTATCTATCTATCTCTATATATATATAAGAGGCCACTAGTGCGTGCACACAACACGTCGTGTTTAACACACTGGAATAACACAGTAAGATAACACACTAGGATTCGTCCAGTTGTAGCAGTCGTGCCCATCAAGGGAACGTCACTCGTCCTACACCGGAAATGTACCTCGCTAGCCTGTCCTGCCGAAATGTCTCGTGTGGCCGTCTAGGTCAAATATAATCACAAATCATTCAATCCCTCAAACTGACCACATAGCCAGAGCTATTTTAAATTTTACAGAGAAGGAATCCTATCTTTATTTCTTATCACAGCGTATGTTATATTCTAGGCTGCAAATAGATGCGTATGTTGTTTTATAAAAGAGGATAATTACCTCTTACGCGTATCGATGTGTAAATCGAACCATGCATGTTAATTAGAGACTTTAACTCTGCTGAGTCATTTGTATGCCGGGCTGATTCAGGCAACCCATTCCATGCAATGGGGAAGAAGAAAACTTTTACAAACTATTCTTTGCATATAGAAGAAGAAATATGCCCTTGTCTTTATGAGTTCAGGTTCAGTTTTTTATATCAACTTTACTTTTTTTTTTTTTTTGTGCCAAGTTCTGGGCAGGGTCGAAATTAAGGGAGGGTATGTGGGGCTACTCCATAAAATTGGAAAACAAAAATTCTAGAAAGTTGCCGTCTTGTCGGTAGATACCTTTTCGCAATTTAATGACAATAGTTAAATCTTACGATTGGTAACTCTGTCGTGATTAAGAAGAGTCCATTTGTAGCATGCTAGTAATATATCAATGTAGCTCCGGATTTACGGCAGTGCACTATTCTAGGGCCTTACCCTCCTCAAACTAAAAATATAATTTTTTAAAACCAAGATATGCAGATTAAATATTCTTTTTTTTTTTTTAGAACACTTTCAATTTCTTTCTTCTAAAATATGGCATGCTATTAGATAGAAGTATTAGGCTTTGAAAAAAGTATTTAGTCATGCATATTAACCAAGCATTTTACCATTCAGCCACTGCGCCCCTCAATATCATCTGACCTATTCCTTAGTCTGTTGAACCGTTGGGGCACCACATACGATTAGTCAACCGTTTTTCTCCATTCTTCTTTGTCTTTTGCCTTGGATAGAACGTCTTTCTATTGCAGGCCCGTCCATTCTTTCATGTTTTCTTCCTATCGCTTTCTCCGTTTGCCTCTTCTTTTTCCTGGTACTGTTCCCTGAAGGAAGGTCTTTGCAAGCACAGAGACCTTTTAATATGGCCTTAGAGTTTTAGTTAGTGTTGTTTTTTTTTTACAATATCTAGCAGGTCATCGTGGGACCCATTCTCTCAATATATCGTCCTCTAATTATCTTCTTCATAATTCATGTATGATGAAAATTGAAAGATGTTGAAATATATGTTAATTAAAGAAACCAACACCGATCTTGATCAACCTTAACTTGTATATAGGCAGACGACGTAGACATATTAGAACAACCCCCCCTCTTTGTTGAATAATAATAATAATAATTTTATTTATAAAGCGCTGTTAACAAACAAAATGTAGGTTCAAGGCGCTGCAATAACATTACAAACACAAACACGACATCAGTAATTAAAAACTGATCTAAAAAAGTTTTAAACAAGTAGGTCTTAATGTTCTTCTTAAAAGTGGTATTAGGGTAATGCATTTCGGTAACTTGATTTATACATCGACGATATTCCCTTCTCCCTTCCCAAGTTGTTTTTTTAAATTATGTTTGTAAGATTATTTTTAGAAGTAACAAACACCGAATTGAATGGATGTGGGTGTCCCTAAATTACAAGCAAACTGTTTCGAAAATTTGTTTTTCGACTGATCCAAAAGTAAGATCTTGAGCTATTGTCGTAATGTCCACCTAAAGGCTACCTCGCACATTACTTGGGCTATTCCCAAGTCAAACAACACTAAAGGAGATCCAAGCACTGATCTATGTTGGTGATAATGTCTTCATCGATTTTATTTAGCGAAGGTCCAGCCGATTGATATCAGAAGCAACGTTCCGTTTGCAACTATTCTAACGTGACTTAGTTCCGGATTAGACTTAGAGCGTAGATCTAAAAGTAGATACAATTTCTAGCATGAACGATCTTTGACTATAATATAATTGGTTTTGTAAAAATAATGAAAAATAACTATTGCAAATAGTTCAGTTTTTTTTGCAGTAGAATACTCTTTAAAAAATAAAACAGTTTGTCACTTTGTCACTGATATTAGGACGTAGGCGTAATCATCTTCTTTTTTGAAGTAACGTCTGTATTATATAAGATACTATGAATATAATGCCATTCATTTTTTAAAGATGCTTTTAGGCATGTTCTTGGTGCGTAGTATTACAGTCCGGAGATCGGACTAACAACATCTACTGGAACTACTTTCAGACGTGACCCATCAAGTCTTCAGTGTGTAACATGATGTTTATTAACAATAAAATAATCCGACTTACCGTCTTACCGTCCACCTATTGTAACAGACCCACTGAAACAACAAGAGTCTCAATGAATATTGATTTTATGAGTCCTCTTTACTCCCACATCTTGTTATTAATCTAACCTCCTTTTACACACAGTCCTCATTTATACACTTTCTTTGCTGTTCACTCAACCATGTACTATGAAGGTCAACTGGTCATTTCATATACACACGCACACACACTGCACTACCAGCCACTCAAAACACATACACTTACTATCACACCTTTCATTTAGTCTGTTGGACCATTGGGGCACCATACAAGAACTGTCAATCGTCTTTCTCTATTTGTATCTGTACTTTGCCTTGGATACAATTTCATTCACCGAAATTCTGTCCATTCTTTGATGTTATCATGTTCCTTTTTTTTCTTCTTCCTGGTACTGTTCCCTGAAGGAAGGTCTTTGAGGACCTTGTGATGTGGCCATAGAGTTTGGGTTTACGTATTTTGGGCAGTGGTTAGCAGGTCATCGTGGGTTCCAATTGCTGTATAAATTCATTTTATACATTCGTGATGCGGACTTTGTAAGTGATTTAAATAATTTACACTGTCTTGAAATATGCTGATCATTTTAAATTTCAATATGTACACACATTTTGTACACACTATCAGCTCTATTGTTCCCCTGGCAATCAAATCATTAAATAAGAACTAATCTGGTATAAACTTTGTCACATGTAAATTATGAGTGAGTCTGGTGTGAATGTACACTTTGGTTTTTTATAGTTATAATGTTTTTTGTTTGGTGTAATTCACAAATTGTAAGACAGATTTCCATACGGATAATAAAGATTATTATTATTATTATTATTATTATTATTATAACCATATTATTGTTTGGTCAAATTTCTAACTTCACTTGTAATATGGTCATATAGCGTATCATAACACCAAATTCAAAATTCACAATTTTTTTTCATAAACTTATTTCACTAACCAACAAAAAACTGACTTGTTATATCTTATCATATCTTATAAAATACAGACGTTATGTCCTACACGTCATGCATTTAGTCAAGCATGTTACCAAGGACTTAAATTCTGCAAAATCATTGGCTTTCCTGTATTAAAGTACGGTCTTATCTGACCTTGACTTTGTCACAAGTACTCCAGACATTTCAATCACTGAGTTATACCCGATTTAAACAAAATTTTTTTCTTTTCTAATCTGGAAGATTTTTTTAAAAGTCGTAAACCTAATCTCCTGATGAGAGCCCCCATTACATGTCCAGTATTAGGCACGCCTGCGAAGATTGATTGGTTCACGGTCATTTCCTACTTTCGATTGTTTCACCCTTGGGTGCGGTGTAGTTGAAAATTGCGTTTCGTTGTTTTAATTTTGAAAACATTTTTAGTCCAGCCCCATTCATCTTTCAATCTCCTGGTAGTCCGACCGTCAGCTGTCGTCCCTTAAACTTAAAAAACAACAAACTAGTCTGGGGCAGTTCTCAAAACAGGAATTTCAATTTCCTTTATGTTCTAAGTTTTCTAGACTTAACTCAATTAGGATTTGTAGAAGTCTAGATCTAAATTCTTAGGCAATAAAATTGAAATTAAAAGCTGTTTTTGTCATACCTCAATACATCCTGGATACAAGAGATATTCTAACGTAATTTAGATATAATAGTATTGCTGAGCTGGACAATTGTAAACAAAAAAAAGTAAGTTGCAGACCTTGTGATCTAGAGGGCTGATGATATAAAAGGCATCCGTTACTGTGGCCCACGGTTAACAAGGGTGTCAAGTGCCCAGCACAACGACCACCGCCTTTACTTTTTGCCAACCAATGTCAGGTACCCGTTAGAGCTGTGTGGACTCAAGAGGCGCCCTAAAGATATCGAAATTAAAAATCCGCTCAGCCCCCGCGCCACAATTGTAGTTAAACTTGATTTTCATTTGTTAGGAGCAATTATAAGTATCTTATCTTATCTTTTGATGGATAAATGTAATATCGCGACGAAATGATTCTTGTTCAGCCATGTCGACAATGATATAGGGGCCGGGCTTTCCAATGAACTTGGTCCTCTCGCCTACCCATAGCCCTAAACGAGTTCCAAAATTGTGTTGATCACACGATTGCTGATAGGGGAGATCACTACCTGAGAACATGGTTGTCCTTTGTTTTTCCCCTTTAGCCGCTTTTCCACTGTTGAATAAACATGCAGTCTCCCTTTACTAATAATGTATGATGTATAGCGCTGTTGTTTTGAAATTCAACCATATTTATTACAAAGCTTATATCAACTCACTCTGTCTGACTGTCTGTGTGTCTGTCTGTCTGTATGGCAAAAAGTTTGTACACGTTATTTCTCCGACACGCAATCTGGGATCAAGCTGAAATTTTGCACATTTCTTTTACCTGACTTGATAAATAGTTAATTAATTATTCGTAATAAATTATTTTGTTTGGTATCTCAAACAAGGGAAAGAAATAGTATTTGACTGAAGAGGAGGTATAAGCTGAATTAGTCCCCTTTATTTTAGCTTGTCTTCTAAGTGGGCTCAAACATGAAATAGAAGCAATAGATAACTCTACAATCTTCCATCTTCACTGACTCTTTGCTAGCAGAGTGGTTACCGCGTTGGCATTGGAATCTTCAGAAGTTCGAATTCAGGTCGCTTCCTTTAAAAAACAATACGTAGAAAAAGCGATCTTCCGGGGACCTTGTCACCCCCCCCCCCCAACCGTTCCCCCCCAAACCTTTCCAACAGGTCCAGAGAATGCTAAAAGCATAAAATAGCTCAAAAAAGTAAAAAAATATGTCTAACCGCACATATATATTATTGTTAGTCTAGATCTATTACAAATTTAATTACATGACTGATCCAAACTAATTGATACACTTAATGTAAGCTTTTTTTTTTGTGTAAAACTATTTTTTTTTCTGTATTTTGCTTGGGTCAGTCTAAAATCGATGATTAAAGTGTTCTCCCCTTTCAACGACACACACTATTTCCTTTCGACTTCATTTCGCGCGGAGTGATTTCAGAAACGATTCACACTGCACGACACAGCTTATCCATGGTCGTGTGATTCGTGCGCGGAGCTTTCCTAATGGTGGTCGTGAGTTCCTTCCCTTCTGGCTGTCATCCTCATACGCCCCGTCTTACGAGCTGAAGAAGGATTGGTCTAAGACGTAATATTCTTAATTTCAAAAAATTCAAATGCTCGTCAACGTACAATAAAATGAAGCCCAATGAGGCAGTTGAATCCAAAATAAAAAGAAAAAAAATTCTTTTCCATTGAGATAGAGGAGAAGGTTGTTCCGTGCTGCCTTTAGGTCCTGTAGTCATATCTTGTCATGTAATAATTGTATGTCGTGTAGTCATCTCTTGTCATGTAGTCATATCTTGTCATGTAGTCATCTCTTGTCGTGTAGTCATATCTTGTCATGTAGTCATATCTTGTCATGTAGTCATATCTTGTCATGTAGTTATATCTTGTCATGTAGTCATATCTTGTCATGTAGTCATATCTTGTCATGTAGTTATATCTTGTCATGTAGTTATATCTTGTCATGTAGTCATATCTTATCATGTAATAATTGTATGTCGTGTAGTCATATCTTGTCATGTAGTCATCTCTTGTCATGTAGTCATATCTTCTCATGTAGTCATATCTTCTCATGTAGTTATATCTTGTCATGTAATAATTGTATGTCATGTAGTCATATCTCGTCATGTAGTCATATCTCGTCATGTAGTCATATCTTGCAATGTAATCATACTTGTCATGTAGTCATATCTTGTCATGTAGTCATATCTTGTCATGAAGTCATATCTTGTCATGTAGTCATATCTTGTCATGTAATAATTGTATGTCATGTAGTCATATCTCGTCATGTAGTCATATCTTGTCATGTAGTCATATCTTGTCATGAAGTCATACTTGTCATGTAGTCATATCTTGTCATGTAGTCATATCTTGTCATGAAGTCATACTTGTCATGTAATCATACTTGTCATGTAGTCATATCTTGTCATGTAGTCATATCTTGTCATGTAGTCATACTTGTCATGTAATCATACTTGTCATGTAGTCATATCTTGTCATGTAGTCATATCTTGTCATGAAGTCATATCTTGTCATGTAGTCATATCTTGTCATGTAGTCATATCTTGTCATGTAGTCATACTTGTCATGTTATCATACTTGTCATGTAGTCATATCTTGTCATGTAGTCATATCTTGTCATGAAGTCATATCTTGTCATGTAGTCATATCTTGTAATGTAGTCATATCTTGTCATGAAGTCATACTTGTCATGTAGTCATATCTTGTCATGTAGTCATATCTTGTCGTGTAGTCATATCTTGTCATGTAGTCATATCTTCTCATGTAGTCATATCTTCTCATGTAGTCATATCTTGTCATGTAGTTATATCTTGTCATGTAGTCATATCTTGTCATGTAGTCATATCTTGTCATGTAGTCATATCTTGTCATGTAGTTATATCTTGTCATGTAGTCATATCTTGTCATGTAGTTATATCTTGTCATGTAGTCATATCTTGTCATGAAGTCATACTTGTCATGTAGTCATATCTTGTCATGTAGTCATATCTTGTCGTGTAGTCATATCTTGTCATGTAGTCATATCTTCTCATGTAGTCATATCTTCTCATGTAGTCATATCTTGTCATAAAGTTATATCTTGTCATGTAGTCATATCTTGTCATGTAGTTATATCTTGTCATGTAGTCATATCTTGTCATGTAGTTATATCTTGTCATGTAGTCATATCTTGTCATGTAGTCATATCTTGTCATGTAGTCATATCTTGTCATGTAGTTATATCTTGTCATGTAGTCATATCTTGTCATGTAGTTATATCTTGTCATGTAGTTATATCTTGTCATGTAGTCATATCTTGTCATGTAGTTATATCTTGTCATGTAGTCATATCTTGTCATGTAGTTATATCTTGTCATGTAGTTATATCTTGTCATGTAGTCATATCTTGTCATGTAGTCATATCTTGTCATGTAGTTATATCTTGTCATGTAGTTATATCTTGTCATGTAGTCATATCTTATCATGTAATAATTGTATGTCGTGTAGTCATATCTTGTCATGTAGTCATCTCTTGTCCTGTAGTCATATCTTCTCATGTAGTCATATCTTCTCATGTAGTTATATCTTGTCATGTAATAATTGTATGTCATGTATTCATATCTCGTCATGTAGTCATATCTCGTCATGTAGTCATATCTTGCAATGTAATCATACTTGTCATGTAGTCATATCTTGTCATGTAGTCATATCTTGTCATGTAGTCATATCTTGTCATGTAGTTATATCTTCTCATGTAGTCATATCTTGTCATGTAGTCATATCTTGTCGTGTAGTCATATCTTGTCATGTAGTCATATCTTCTCATGTAGTCATATCTTCTCATGTAGTCATATCTTGTCATGTAGTTATATCTTGTCATGTAGTTATATCTTGTCATGTAGTTATATCTTGTCATGTAGTCATATCTTGTCATGTAGTTATATCTTGTCATGTAGTCATATCTTGTCATGTAGTTATATCTTGTCATGTAGTCATATCTTGTCATGTAGTTATATCTTGTCATGTAGTTATATCTTGTCATGTAGTCATATCTTGTCATGTAGTCATATCTTGTCATGTAGTTATATCTTCTCATGTAGTCATATCTTGTCATGTAGTCATATCTTGTCATGTAGTCATATCTTGTCATGTACTCATATCTTCTTATGTAGTCATATCTTGTCATGTAGTCATATCTGGTCATGTAGTTATATCTTGTCATGTAGTCATATCTTGTCATGTAGTTATATCTTGTCATGTAGTCATATCTTGTCATGTAGTTATATCTTGTCATGTAGTTATATCTTGTCATGTAGTCATATCTTGTCATGTAGTCATATCTTGTCATGTAGTCATATCTTGTCATGTAGTCATATCTTCTCATGTAGTCATATCTTCTCATGTAGTCATATCTTGTCATGTAGTTATATCTTGTCATGTAGTCATATCTTGTCATGTAGTTATATCTTGTCATGTAGTTATATCTTGTCATGTAGTCATATCTTGTCGTGTAGTCATATCTTGTCGTGTAGTCATATCTTGTCATGTAGTCATATCTTCTCATGTAGTCATATCTTGTCATGTAGTCATATCTTCTCATGTAGTCATATCTTCTCATGTAGTCATATCTTGTCATGTAGTCATATCTTGTCGTGTAGTCATATCTTCTCATGTAGTCATATCTTGTCATGTAGTCATATCTTGTCATATAGTCATATCTTGTCATGTAATCATATCTTGTCATGTAGTCATATCTTGTCATGTAGTTATATCTTGTCATGTAGTCATATCTTGTCATGTAGTCATATCTTGTCATGTAGTCATATCTTGTCATGTAGTTATATCTTGTCATGTAGTCATATCTTGTCATGTAGTTATATCTTGTCATGTAGTTATATCTTGTCATGTAGTCATATCTTGTCATGTAGTTATATCTTGTCATGTAGTCATATCTTGTCATGTAGTTATATCTTGTCATGTAGTTATATCTTGTCATGTAGTCATATCTTGTCATGTAGTCATATCTTGTCATGTAGTTATATCTTGTCATGTAGTTATATCTTGTCATGTAGTCATATCTTATCATGTAATAATTGTATGTCGTGTAGTCATATCTTGTCATGTAGTCATCTCTTGTCCTGTAGTCATATCTTCTCATGTAGTCATATCTTCTCATGTAGTTATATCTTGTCTTGTAATAATTGTATGTCATGTATTCATATCTCGTCATGTAGTCATATCTCGTCATGTAGTCATATCTTGCAATGTAATCATACTTGTCATGTAGTCATATCTTGTCATGTAGTCATATCTTGTCATGTAGTCATATCTTGTCATGTAGTTATATCTTCTCATGTAGTCATATCTTGTCATGTAGTCATATCTTGTCGTGTAGTCATATCTTGTCATGTAGTCATATCTTCTCATGTAGTCATATCTTTTCATGTAGTCATATCTTGTCATGTAGTTATATCTTGTCATGTAGTCATATCTTGTCATGTAGTTATATCTTGTCATGTAGTTATATCTTGTCATGTAGTCATATCTTGTCATGTAGTTATATCTTGTCATGTAGTCATATCTTGTCATGTAGTTATATCTTGTCATGTAGTCATATCTTGTCATGTAGTTATATCTTGTCATGTAGTTATATCTTGTCATGTAGTCATATCTTGTCATGTAGTCATATCTTGTCATGTAGTTATATCTTCTCATGTAGTCATATCTTGTCATGTAGTCATATCTTGTCATGTAGTCATATCTTGTCATGTAGTCATATCTTCTTATGTAGTCATATCTTGTCATGTAGTCATATCTTGTCATGTAGTTATATCTTGTCATGTAGTCATATCTTGTCATGTAGTTATATCTTGTCATGTAGTCATATCTTGTCATGTAGTTATATCTTGTCATGTAGTTATATCTTGTCATGTAGTCATATCTTGTCATGTAGTCATATCTTGTCATGTAGTCATATCTTCTCATGTAGTCATATCTTCTCATGTAGTCATATCTTCTCATGTAGTCATATCTTGTCATGTAGTTATATCTTGTCATGTAGTCATATCTTGTCATGTAGTTATATCTTGTCATGTAGTTATATCTTGTCATGTAGTCATATCTTGTCGTGTAGTCATATCTTGTCGTGTAGTCATATCTTGTCATGTAGTCATATCTTCTCATGTAGTCATATCTTTTCATGTAGTCATATCTTCTCATGTAGTCATATCTTCTCATGTAGTCATATCTTGTCATGTAGTCATATCTTGTCGTGTAGTCATATCTTCTCATGTAGTCATATCTTGTCATGTAGTCATATCTTGTCATATAGTCATATCTTGTCATGTAATCATATCTTGTCATGTAGTCATATCTTGTCATGTAGTTATATCTTGTCATGTAGTCATATCTGTAGTCATATCTTGTCATGTAGTCATATCTTGTCATGTAGTCATATCTTGTCATGTAGTCATATCTTGTCATGTAGTCATATCTTGTCATGTAGTCATATCTTTTTGCAATAAAAAGAAACAAAAACAATTATCTATAATGTATATCTACATAGACAGTGATATCTCCATTATTGATGTTCTTCTTATTTTTTTTTAGCAAATAAATATTTTAGCTCAATATTAATAAACTGAGTAAACCCCAAGACCAACGCATACCGGAGAGCAAGAACTTTGGTTAAAAACTTCTTGTCAATTCTTAGTCTTTTCAATGACCAGAAAAGTCATATTTGACGTTCAAAATATATATTCCGTTGTTTTTCTACGTAAACTGTACAGCTATGGGATAACAGAGGAGGGTTGACTGTTAGTGCTTAGATCGTTGAAATGAGAGAAGACAAAGAAATCAGAAAAGAAGTTTAAAGAACAGAAGTGGACAATCAATATTGGCCATAGCGTGCTGGGCAGTCCAGATTGTCCATTTGTGTCCAGTCATCAAGAGCAGAGATTTCTGGCTGTCCAGCTGACCGAGGCGAGAACTTTAAACCATATTTTGCTCATCAACCTCTCGTTTCTAGATAAATGAGAGACAGAGAGACACAGGCAGACAGAAAGAGAAAGACAGAAAAAGATAGATAAAGAATGAGAGAGAATAGACGAAAGGAAGTGACGTATTCAGCTCTTAAACAGTGCAGACGACCTGGTGTTAGACAAGGCTGTGATTTTATGTCACGTCTCGTGTCATTTAGACCTGGAGTATTGCTGGTCATCCTTTAATTGTCCATTCCACTCATTCGTAACGTACTAGCATGCCAATGAAACTACAACCGGAAGGCATCTACAATATTCAAATAAAGGAATACCTATCTTAATCTCATGTTTTTTTGGTATGAATGTATGAAATAATGCAGCGGATCTAAGTGGAACAAAGTAAATGTAGGCCTTTTCTAAAATCTATATATTGTATTATATCTCAGTATTTCACTTTGCAAGATCGAACGGTGTTTTAGAAACAATCCTACCGAGAACAATACCAGGTGAATAAAAGAGAAAGACGATGACCGCCTGGTTGTGTGGAATGTGCTCTGGATTAAGGTCTTGATGGTCCCGAATTCAAACTCTGCCCTTTTGCCATTCCCTTCAGTTCTGCGTGACGCTTGTCTAAGGCAATGTTTCCCAAACTGTGTTCCGGCGAACCCTAGTGTTCTGAATAGGTGTTCTATGAACTACTGGAATAATTAACTAGTAGGCCACCACGGGAAATAACCTCTCTAAAAAAATAAGCAAAGTGTTTTGTCAAATACTCAGAATGTGCGAAATGTTCCATTAAGGAGAAGGTTTGGGAACCACTGGTCTAGGATGTAATAATCATAGATTCTGAAGGAACACCAGAAACATGTAGAGCTAAGAAATAAATAGAAAATAAAAAAAATGAAGAAAAAAACATACTAGTTGTTATTAATAACTAATAAATTAAAGCTTTTATATAGAGCTACTTTCATGCTTATAGCATGCTGAGAGCGCTTTGGTCCAATCTCATTTGTGGACCAGTGGAGGTGGGGGGAGGGGGAAGTATCTTGGAGAAGGTTTTCCATGCTTCTCTGTAAACACAGCTCTGCCCGAGTCGGGTGTCGAAACGCGAGCACCCTTCATGGGTAGCCAAGCCAAGCTTAAGTTCAACCACGCATTCCACCCACCTTTTAAAACATAAGTTCAAAACTCCATATTTTATCAAACGTGTTTCTTATTGTTATATATCATGTTACTATTTACGTCTGTCGGACACGAAACGCGTCTATTTCAGTAGTACTGTAATCTCTACAAATCTTATGTTATACTCTGGAATTCGGCAAATCTGGGATTTCTGACATAATTCAAATTGATTGGAAGACGATAACCTTATCAGTTGTTATGGACTGATGACATTTAATACATTGATTCGTATACAAAGCCTGTTCCCTAAATGAAGAAGTTAATTTAGACGTAGTTGTATCTTGAAAGACTCTCTGTCACTCAAGCCACTAAGTTCGTATAGATTGTTGATATCGGTTTCTCAAACCAGGCAGTTTGTATAAATAGAAACAAACCAAGCAGTTTGTATAGTTAGATTTTAACTGTTGTTCAAACCAAGCAGTTTGTATAGTTAGATTTTAACTGTTGTTCAAACCAAGCAGTTTGTATAGTTAGATTTTAACTGTTGTTCAAACCAGGCAGTTTGTATAGTTAGATTTTAACTGTTGTTCAAACCAGGCAGTTTGTATAGTTAGATTTTAACTGTTGTTCAAACCAAGCAGTTTGTATAGTTAGATTTTAACTGTTGTTCAAACCAAGCAGTTTGTATAGTTAGATTTTAACTGTTGTTCAAACCAAGCAGTTTGTATAGTTAGATTTTAACTGTTGTTCAAACCAGGCAGTTTGTATAGTTAGATTTTAACTGTTGTTCAAACCAAGCAGTTTGTATAGTTAGATTTTAACTGTTGTTCAAACCAGGCAGTTTGTCTAGTTAGATTTTAACTGTTGTTCAAACCAAGCAGTTTGTATAGTTAGATTTTAACTGTTGTTCAAACCAAGCAGTTTGTATAGTTAGATTTTAACTGTTGTTCAAACCAGGCAGTTTGTATAGTTAGATTTTAACTGTTGTTCAAACCAAGCAGTTTGTATAGTTAGATTTTAACTGTTGTTCAAACCAAGCAGTTTGTATAGTTAGATTTTAACTGTTGTTCAAACCAAGCAGTTTGTATAGTTAGATTTTAACTGTTGTTCAAACCAAGCAGTTTGTATAGTTAGATTTTAACTGTTGTTCAAACCAGGCAGTTTGTATAGTTAGATTTTAACTGTTGTTCAAACCAGGCAGTTTGTATAGTTAGATTTTAACTGTTGTTCAAACCAAGCAGTTTGTATAGTTAGATTTTAACTGTTGTTCAAACCAGGCAGTTTGTATAGTTAGATTTTAACTGTTGTTCAAACCAGGCAGTTTGTATAGTTAGATTTTAACTGTTGTTCAAACCAGGCAGTTTGTATAGTTAGATTTTAACTGTTGTTCAAACCAGGCAGTTTGTATAGTTAGATTTTAACTGTTGTTCAAACCAGGCAGTTTGTATAGTTAGATTTTAACTGTTGTTCAAACCAAGCAGTTTGTATAGTTAGATTTTAACTGTTGTTCAAACCAGGCAGTTTGTATAGTTAGATTTTAACTGTTGTTCAAACCAGGCAGTTTGTATAGTTAGATTTTAACTGTTGTTCAAACCAGGCAGTTTGTATAGTTAGATTTTAACTGTTGTTCAAACCAAGCAGTTTGTATAGTTAGATTTTAACTGTTGTTCAAACCAAGCAGTTTGTATAGTTAGATTTTAACTGTTGTTCAAACCAAGCAGTTTGTATAGTTAGATTTTAACTGTTGTTCAAACCAAGCAGTTTGTATAGTTAGATTTTAACTGTTGTTCAAACCAGGCAGTTTGTATAGCTAAGTGTCATCTCTTCTCAAACCAAGTTTGTAAAGTTACATGCCATTTGTTCTCAGAACTATTTAGTATAGAAACATGCTATCTGTTCTAAAACCTGGTTTGTATAGATACAAGCCATCTATTCAAAAACTCAGTTTGTATACAAACATATATATAAATATATATATATATATATATATATATATATATATATATGTTTATCTGTGTGACAAGCACGCTAACTCTTCCCGCTGTGAAGTGTCTAAAGTATCCTTAACTCTTTCTCTCCGTTATTATTTAACACGTTCTGATGGAATCAACGTTGGTATCGTCAGTTAGGAGAGAAAGAGTTAACTCTAAAGACACAGATTTACCGTTGGAGATTTACAGAAAACCTTTGAAGTCAGAGGCTATGAAGCACGTAAATTAGTTTTGAAAACTCATTTTGTTGCATAAGTTAAAGTCATTGGCAAAATATAAGTTTATAACGAAAGAAATAATAAAAATGTACAGACTATAAGATAATAATAATATTGCAACCAAATAACTTCGTCCGAACAAAAAAATTCTAAATCGATATTCAAACTGAAGTTTTACATTGATTAAACTAATTTCTAAAACATTATTCCAATGATTGAATATATCTACATAATAAAACATGAAAATAAAACAAGACTCATATAGCCATCCTTCATGAAATACCGACACAAGACAGACACTGGACATTGATTGATATGGGTAAAGTGATTCAGGAAAGTTGACTTCTCTTTTCACGCGCCACCACGTGAATGTAAAATTAATCACCGGAAAAGAAAGCGATAGCATAAAATCTGGGGCATACAAATGCAGTTATTCTGCACAATCTGGGCCATACAAATGCAGTTATTCTGCACAATCTGATCAAATTTGACTTTGAGTGGTAACAGATTTTAAAAAACAAAAATAACCGTCGTGCGCTTGGATACGTCTCGGAGATGTGTCTTCATTATTTTAGCAGCACTGTCAAATAGTTTTACACTTACTGGTCATTGTTTATTTATAGCTTTCAAGGATTAACTGGATTGTATCCCTTGGCAAAGAGTAATTTTGTAAAATAAAATACTTTTAATTTTTGTGTCAGATATTTCAGACTAGATATAAAAAACTAAGAACGATGAAAAAAAGACACTAATAAGTTTGTTTAATTGTTTGCATTTTTTTCGATGAAAGAGTTTACCTCTACGTTTCTTTAGAGTAATTTCTTTTAATTAATCAAAAGATTTATTGATTTTTTCGAAGGCCGCCTGGAAACGACTAGTCCGAAGCACCATAACAGTTTCCCTGACCTTATTGATCTCCCCTTGTCCATCTTCCCAACTCATTTGCTTTTAATCGTTAGTTTAAGGTTTCGTGGCTTGTTTGCACACGGCACTCTAAGGGTGTTCGCAATAGGTTCACCGCTCTTTTGCGTTGTATTGTGAACACGCTTGAAACGAAGATTTTGGGTCATTTTAAAATTAGGGAACGTGTGCAAAGAGGAACCAAAATAAAATAGTTGAGTTATGACATGTAGATAAGCTTCGATAAATCGACTTCTATACACGGATCAATGGGGGAAAGTAGTTCTTTTAATCTAACTTCACCTTAGGCTTTGATTTAACCTTACTTCAGTTTTGATTTAACTACACCTCAGACTATGATTTAACATAAACTCAGGCTTTGATTTAACTTTACTTCAGTTTTGATTTAACTTCACCCCAGGCTTTGACTTAACTTTACTTCAGTTTTGATTTAACTTCACCCCAGGCTTTGATTTAACTTCACCTCAGGCTTTGATTTAACTTCACCTCAGGCTTTGATTTAACTTCACCTCGGGCTTTGACTTAACTTCACCTCGGGCTTTGATTTAACTTCATCTCAGGCTTTGATTTAACTTCACCTCGGACTTTGATTTAACTTCACCTCGGGCTTTGATTTAACTTTACTTCAGTTTTGATTTAACTTCACCTCGGGCTTTGATTTAACTTTACTTCAGTTTTGATTTAACCTCACCTCAGGCTTTGATTTAACTTTACTTCAGTTTTGATTTAACTTCACCTCGGGCTTTGATTTAACTTTACTTCAGTTTTGATTTAACTTCACCTCGGGCTTTGATTTAACTTTACTTCAGTTTTGATTTAACTTCACCTCGGGCTTTGATTTAACCTCACTTCGGGCTTTGATTTAACCTCACCTCATGCTTTGATTTAACCTCACCTCAGACATTGGTAATTTTCATGGTTAATTCAAAGAAAATAATCTCCTTTATGTTTTTTTTTTTTTCAGATCCGGGTTACATTATGTAAAAAAAAATCAACATAGAAAAAGAAGGGATAACAATATGGAAAAATGTGGGTACAATATAAGGAAACCTAAGGAGAAACTTTGAAAAAAAAAAAGATAAACTAAATAATGTCAAGGACGTTTTATTAAAACATGAAAGCTACCAACTAAAAAACACAAATTGCTCTGTGCTTCAAGAGATAGTATTAGAAATTGGATTTTTTTATTTCTATAGAGTGGAATACAAAAATCATTTATCCTTTTATAATACCTACTATTTGTACACCTGATATACCAAATTAGCCAGCTATTAGTATTTTAGTTCATTAACTTCTGCTCAAGTTACACCTCTCATCTTCTACGTGGGTTTGTGACATTCAAACGAGGTGATAAAGTTTGATTGCTCGGGATCGAATCTCTTACATTCAGCTAATACACCGTTACCACTAGGTCATATTAAAGTATGATAAAAGTGGACACATATTTTAGAACAAAACATTTCTACGAAAGCTATAAAGATTTTAAGCATAAGGAATCAACCTCTCCTTCATGAGTATAACGTTTGACCATCACAAAGAAGATATAACACATCGATCACAAAAACATAATAGACACAAAAACTCTTTCGCTCCTTTGGCAATGAAATCGTTGAACAAAGTGTTACTTACTGTTGTAGATTTTGCAAGTAATGTTAAACAGAAACTGGGGTATGAACGTATAACTTGTGTGCTATTGTACAATGTTAGCTCTAATCGTGTATTGGTTTTTTGTATGTATTGAAAAACACATTTTCTCACGGATATTACTATTATTATGTTATAAACGAACGAGTATTCCTTCTCTGGCACTGCCAGGGTCGAGTTTGGATAAAAAAAAACAACACCAAAATTCATTGTAATCCCTTTATCAATTTCGACTGAGAAATGTTCTGGTGACGTTACAGATCTGCAGCAGTACCACCCTCTGGCAGACAACGCGAATCTTCTTAGGCATGTAAAGGGCCTTGAAGTTATCAGTGAGGTCAGTTGTCATTATCCCCTCGGTTGATATAACTATGGGGTATATTGTTATTTTAGATAACTTTCATAAACGCTTGGTAGTGCGGTTTGCGCGCTGGACTGTCGTTCGGATTTATCGACGGTCGAGGGTTCAAACCCTGCCCGCTCCCATCCCCCGTCGTCCTGCGGGAGGTTTGGACTAGTAAACTATCTTCAACTCTGAAGGAACATCCGAAACATGTAAAAACAAAACAATCTCCAAATTATTATTATTAAAAGCAAATATAATGTGTTCAGTGTGTCCTGGGCTACACGCATTCCTGAACTTTATGTCCTGGTTGAAACGTCTACAAATAGAGCGTGGAAATGATAAGACCTTTCTCCCAGTAGGTCAAACTACAAGCGAGGGATAGGGAGTACAAGACTTCATTCCTCTAGGGAAGAACGATAACCAGCGACTCGGAACTGAACTGGTAGTCTCCCCAAGACGGCAGAGTTCACAGCTAAGAAGGATCATTACAATTTACCATCTTTTGTCAATTTTGTCAAGCACGATGCTTTGAACATAGTGAAATACAAACTTAGAACGGTTTTGACCATAACGGATCATTAGCCAGAGAGAATGGATATTTCAAACATGCAAAATAAAAAATAAGAATAGTAATATGAAAAAAAAAAGTTTATCTAAGGAGAAGAGCTCCACATTTACAGTTCAATATAGCATTAATGTAGAATTTAAGATAAGATTACATAATGTTATTGGTCTAAACCAGGGGTTCTCAACCTGTGAGTCGCGACCCCCTTAGGGGTCGATTGACGATTTGCCAGGGGTCACCTAAGACCATCGAAAATATGGATTGTTTTTGTCTATTCTTCTATTGCTGTGTGGATGGGGGTTGCCGAAGAGTGAGATTGTAAAAAGGGGGTCGTCTAGCTTAAAAGGTTGAGAACCGCTGGTCTAAACAAATGGAAATGTAGTTTGACTACAATTGTCCACGCCAGCGTAACTGCTATAACAATAGCAATACAGATGCAATACGAACAGCATTTACACACAAAACACATACACTCATCACAACCAGCGCTTTTTGAATTAGGCATCTGTGTAATCCTCGGTTACGACTGATGACCTTTCAGTAGTTTAGCTATGGATTTGGGGCACGCGGGGCTTGACCTCTTTAGGGGACCCTGCATTTTGAAATTCGACATATCATGCCATTAGATAATGCTGTAATATGTAATGTAAAAACAAAATTTAGGACATTCATTTGGGGACCCCCTAAAGTGGGGGCCCAGGGGGGATTTTCAAATTTGGACTCCACTCCCCCCTCATAGTAACGCCACTGTGACCTGCAACATCAACCGAAAGTTGACCGAAAGTGGGATAAAGTAGCGTTTAAATATTTCTGTGATGGAAAGGAGACGACCATTTTGTCCAGATCTAATTATGGTTTATTTGGTGCAGATTGTCTTTAAGAATAGTGTGTGTTTTGGAAAGACATTTTTCATGATAAAGTCATTTAATAGATAGTAGCTATGTTTGAGTGATATACGATGCTTTTTTAATTAAACTATTTAGTCTAAAGTCTTTATGCCGAATGCCGGTGAAGTATTACCATACAAGCAGGTGATGGAAAATTTAATTATTTTTTTTTATATCTAACAAAATAATTAATTACCAGTATATAATTGACCAATTGGTTCATTTTTTTTTACTGATTCATGTTTTGTTGTAAAATGTTTTACATGTTTCGGATGTTCCTTCAGAGTTGAAGATAATTACTTCCTAGTCCAAACCTCCCGCAGGACGACGGGGGATGGGAGCGGGCAGGGTTTGAACCCGGGACCATCGATAAATCTGAACGACAGTCCAGCGTGCAAACCGCACGACCAGGCAGCCATGTTAGGTACCTTCCATCTGAAATATTAATTTCTCTTGTTGTTATGAAACAACAAAATTAATTATAAGTAATAAATTGACATTTTTAATGATTCATGTTTTGCCAGGTACAATAAATTAGTGTGTAAAGTTCCAACTTGATCCGAGATATGGAAGTGGGAGATATAACGTGTTTAAATTTTTTTACGAAACAGACAGAGTGGATGTAAGCTTTGTAAAAACAAACAAACTCCAAAATAAAGCAATGTAAAACCAGACTCATTAGTAGCTAAAACCAAAATCAAATGTATGTAAATCCAGAATCATTTGTAGGTAAAACAGAATCATATTTAGGTAAAACTGAACCATATGTAGGTAAAACCGGAATCATATGTATGATAAACCTGAATCAGATGTCCTTAAGGTTCGAGAACGTCCCGTTCCCTATTATGGACCTCTTGACCAAGGAAAGGATTTTATCCATGGCCAGGATGAGGCATCGGCTCTTCACCAATCCCTCTGTCCGACGTCCCGCCTTATCCGAAGTGATCATGTATTCACACCCGGTGTGTCGCTGGACACGACCCCCTTGAGCCAAGCTCGAGTTCCCTCTCTCCTGCGAGGCCGGAGTCCGAGCCGCTTGGGGGCCCTGCGTATGCCTATACTGTCCCACCGAACCTGTGCGAGGGCCCATCACCGCCCGTATGGCCCCCGTTAGGGAACAAATCGGTGGGGGGTTGGACGGGTTAGCGAGCCTTTGTTACATCCCCACCATGTGCAGTGTACAGCCCACTGAGAGCTATGTGCGCTACCGTACTTAGCCTATCCCACTCCCTTAGCGGACGTTTCCACGGAGGCGCCAAGCTGAGGAGACGGTAGTTGGAATTTCCTCCGTGTAGGTAATCCAGAATTATATGTAGGTAAAACTTGAATTAATAAATGTAAAACCAGAATCATATGTAGGTAAAACCAGAATCATATGTAGGTAAAAATCAAAGACCAACGTATGTAAAACCAGAATCATATGTAGGTAAAACCAGAATCACAAATAAATAAAAGCAGAATAATATGTAGGTAAAACCGGAATCATAATTAGTAAAAACCAGAATCATAAGTAGGTAAAACCAGAATCATAAGTAGGTAAACCAGAATCATAAGTAGGTAAAACCAGAATCATAAGTAGGTAAAACCAGAATCATAAGTAGGTAAAACGAGAATCATAAGTAGGTAAAATCAGAATCATATATATGAACAACCAGAAATATATATAATTAAAACCAGAATCAAACGTTTGTAAAGCCAGAATCCGTCTTTCATTTAAAGCAATCAGAAAACACTGGCTCCAATTCCAAGCAACATACAAGTTTTTAGGACATCGGATTTTCAATGACAGACGGACGTACAAACAACACAAAATCATAGACAGCCTTTTCTTTACTTGGGCTGCTAACAATTAGAAACAGTTTAAAAACAAAACAACGAAAAAAACATAAATAAGGAAAAAGTTTCGAAAACGACAAAAACTATAAAAAAGAATCGTTCTATTATATCCGTTTTTTTTTTTAAGTTGGCTTTTAAATTAGATCTTAGTGGGCTTAGAAAGAATATTAACAAGTTCTAAAAAAAAAAAGAGTTTAGAAGAAAGCAAAAAAAGAATGAAGTTAAAAAAAAAAAAAGGATAGCAATAAACTCAAGTAAATAAAGTTGGATTGGAAACATGAACAGAAAAAAAAAAAAATTCCCTGGGCGTAGTAGGACACTAAAAAGCTTTGAAAAAAAAAAATCCCATATATATAGCAGGGTTGAAATCTAGATTAAAATCATTCAATAAAAATCTGGAAATCGAGAGACAATTTGAAGTAGTCTAGAAATAATTCGCATACATTGGGGGACTCTCCGGGATGTTTACTTTGATCTTTTATGAGAGAAATATCATGTGATAGCGGTGCTAGAGGCTCTATACGCATGCGCACAGCTTCACAGCCCGTAGGTTATAGAAAAAAAAAACGTCGCGCGGAGAAATAAAAAAAATTGGAGCAGTGAAGAGATAGGAACCAGACAAAATGAAACAAACTAGATTTTTTTTTTTAATTCATAATCTCGGGTTTAATAAAAAAAAAAATTCTCATATATCTTTAAGTGTGTATCATGTATGTAGCGTGTAGATTGTAAATAACAATAAATAATCAAATATGTTTGACAGAGAAAGAAAGTACTGCATATGATTAAGCAGTAGCGTCACTACGTTTGGATTACATTTTGAGACTATTAAAAACGAAATATAGGAATCTTTATATATATTTATAGATAGATATAAATAAGGTGAATACTAAATTGTGTAAATATTTTTGTAGAAGTCACTGCGTTTATGCAATTTTTTTTTAGAGAGTTAATTTCTGAAATGTTATTTCCCTGCTTTTCATGTACACACACTGATTGTAAAAAAAACAATTATTATTTTACATGTTTATATTGCAATATACAGCTGCAAATGTGTGTATTCAGGTAAAATACTGCACTCTTTCTTAATCTTCAGGCACAACGACTAGTTCTTATTATTAATAATAAAATAAGAATTTTCTTCTTCTTTGTTCTTATTTTACATGTCGAAGGGTTCAAATCAGTTATACTGCGCAGTGGTTTCCAGTGGTTTCCATGTACACACACTGATTGTAAAAAAAACAATTATTATTTTACATGTTTATATTGCAATATACAGCTGCATGTGTGTATTCAGGTAAAATACTGCACTCTTTCTTAATCTTCAGGCACAACGACTTGTTCATATTATTAATAATAAAATAAGAATTCTCTTCTTCTTCGTTCTTATTTTACATGTCGAAGGGTTCAAATCAGTTATACTGCGCAGTGGTTTCCAGTGGCAGTTCTCCGTATAGTATTTTTTTCCATAGGCGTGTTTTGAGGCCAGGGTCTTGTTCGGGCCTCTTGATGTAGTATGCAGCTTTGAAGAACATTGTCAGTATCCTCTGGTGATGCTACACAAGGGCAGGTTTTGCTCGTCCCGACTTTAAGCTTCCGGAACATAATGTTGTCTCATTCTGTTCGGTTCTGAGTCGAAGTATTTACAAATGAAAATTCTGAATTTTAGGAAACATTTGTGACTTTTTTCAAAATTCTATTTTCTAACTGAGGACTTTTATTTTTCTTTAAACCTTGTAGGAAAATAACAATTTATTTTAAAATGTGTCAACGGAAGTTCAGAAATCAGCAGCTTTTTACGTTCAAGACAGATATAGAGAGACAATTTTAGCTTGTAATGGAAAGGTTCGAAATGTAGAGATATAAGTCTGATGGGATGCTTTACATCGCTCGGCCACCCGGGCCTCCACATTAACTATAGTTAAGACTTTTATCTGTAATCACCTTCTTATAAATAAATAACACTCTTATATCTTTTCTGGCATTGATTATATAGGTATTCTCTACAAACTATTACCCCAGATCTAGCACACGTTAGTCAGGTCTTATTTGAAGAGCCATGGTTTTGACCTCTCTGAATACATTCAATCTAAATCGAGTTTAAGACCACTTTTGTATACATATCCCTGCATAATGAATAAGAAATCAGTTTTACAAAGCTTAATATTAACTCACTCCGCCTGTCTGTCCGGTACAAAGTCTGTGCACGCTTTTTCTGTCATTCTCCATTCTCGGATCAAATTGAAATTTCGCATAATTATTCATAGTCGATTACAATACGTGAATTAAAAAAAAAATAACCGATTTGTAACTCAATTAATTGTAGTTAATTAATTTTGTTATATATAGTTAAACTTTGAAGTGTTGAGTTATATGGCAGTGATTATGCGGTTCTTTCACTTAGATAAACTTTGCTAAAAAAAAGTATTTTTGTATTTTGCTTAAAGCTAGAAAGTAATTATTTCTATTACCAAATAAATCTTTAAATAAATGTTTATAAATGTCATACATCTTCGATGACATTAAAATGCTAAGGTCACGCCTCGTACTTATCAATTTAAAAAAGAAAACAAAATTCTATGCTGTTCTGTTTCCTAAATAGCTAATGTACTTAATGTCAGTGACCTGTACGTACCCCGCCACTACGACCATATACTTCCACATGAGATACTCCTGATACTCTTTCTCGCCCGAAGAAATCATTAAACCACACTCACCGTACTGTGACGCCATTAGAAGCAGCCATCTAGCCATCAACAAACAGTGGGAATCAGTGCAGCGAGTTGGAACCTAATTAGCGAGATAGTAATTAGCAAGGACATAACTACGGATCTCACGTGACTAGCTTCCCTTCTAGGTAACGTTACAAGTTAAATAAAAACGAAACAATTCTGAATGACTTTAAACAATCTCTTGAGAATTTAATCTGAAGCAATCGACTAGTCATGGGACTCAAAAGACAAACACAAACGCAGACCGAAATGAAGCACAGTTCGTGGAGCAAAATAGTAAAAGTATTTCATAAGGCTTGTCTTCGAGTCCGAAGATTAGTGAGGAGTGCAGTATTTCCCGTGGCTGCGCAGCCCCACCTGTGACCTACATATTTTGCCACATTCAGGGGTAGCATAACCATCAGGTGGTCGATTTAGATTTTCTTTTCGCCGTCTGCGTTTGTGCTCCGGAGCGGATTTTCTTTTGGTCTCAAATGTGTATCCCGCGGCCTACGTGGGTGACATTCAGCTGTCTCGTTCTAAAGCCGCATGCAACCAGGTGCTCTCTTCTATGTCAGCTAAGGAAAGTATTTGATAATTGTGCATTTGTTATGCTGCATGTATAAGAGCTCTTATTAGTCACTTATATGTTTTATAACTAGATCTAAGATATTTACATCCCGTAATATCCTATGCAGGTTACACACAAATGTATAGCTAGTGGTGGCTTAGGGATAAAGCGCTTGACTTCCAAACCAAATGGTCTTGGGTTTGAATCTTGGTGAATTTTTTTTTCGGAGTCCCTCAGCGCGCCCAACTCTAATGGATACCTGATATTAAGGTAAGTTGAGTTGGCTGGTCGTTGTGCTGTTCACATTAAACCCTCGTTACCTGTCGACCTTAAATGACATTACATCATCTGCCTTTAAGCCAGTAAGGTCAGACAGGTGTACTTAACTTTAGTTCATCTTTCTAGCTCAAGAACTTCTATACTCATATCCCAGTCAGAAAATACATTTTGAAACTAGCGTAGTCCTAATTTACGCTTACAGTGAGATCGATCAGATCGATAGAAAATTAAATTTGTATTTGTGTAAACTTTTGCACCGTAACGTTAATATGCTCCAAATGTAATGGACATTGCTAGAAAGAATCAGGTCGCCTGTGAACTGGTTCATTGGTCTTGCTGAGTGTAAAGTGGTTGTGAGATAATAAAAGGCTGCCCCTGGTCGCGTGGTTTGCACTCTGGGCTGTCATCTAGATAGTCCAAGGTTCAAACCCTGCCCGCCTTCATTCCTCATTGTCCTGCGAGAGATTAAGGGCAGGCTGTAATCATCACAACTGAAGAGATTAAAGACAGGGTTGCTACTACAATTGGACCACACGATGACCTGCTAACTTTTATATAAAAAAAATCATACTAAAATACATACATACTAAAGCTCTATGGCCATTTTAAAAGGTCTTCGGGGCTTGCAAAGACTTTCCTTCAGGAAGCAGTACCAGGAAGGAGAAGAAGAGGCAGACAGAGATAGTGATGAAAAGACAGTATAAAAGAATGGACGGGCCTGCCATTGAAAGAGGTTCTATCCAAGACAAAAGACAGAGGAATGTAGAAAGACGGTCGACGAATCGCACGGATCGTGTGTGGTGCCCCGACAGTCCAACAGACTAAAGAAAGGTGAAGGTGAATTTTGAAGGAGCATCCCTAACATCTAAAATAAACACAGCCTATGTTTTTCTTGGTTTGTTGCTGACACCAACATGTAAATTAAACACAGCCTATGTTTTTCTTGGTTTGTTTCTGACACCAGCTGCAACACCGATGACAATGTATAATTGCCTTCATTAATTATGCAATGAAGCAATGCAGCAACGTCAATAAAAACAGCTAAAGAGATAACATGGAAAAACCAAGGAAAAAACAAGACAAAAAAAAAACACAAACAAATGATTCATTTTTTATTTGCCCACCTTAGGTAGAGACGACCTTGAGTGTTTCTTAAGTCTTGTCTTCCTAAGAAAACACCTTCATCATTCCCTGATAAATTGCTGTTATTTAGCGCCTACAATCTCCTTATCTCGGCTGACCTACATAAAAAGGGGCGGTCATCTGGTGCAGGTGACACTTGGTCAGACTTAAAGTAGCTCTATGTCTTTCTCGTCTGTTTTATAACGGCAGCAGACGACAAGACAAAAAAAAAAAGACACAAAACAAAAACAAAACAAAACAAACTCTCTAGTGTTCGTCCGTTCTCTCATGACAGATGATCTTTTCACAAAGCTTCCAACCGTGTCAACAACACTCTTTATGAGCAAAAGTGGTCTTCAATATAAAATATACCTTTATGTCTGTAGCGGTTGACTTACACAGTCTACACAGTCTAGATACTCACATTAGATACGCAGTTTAGATACGCAGTTTAGATACGCAGTCTAGATACGCAGTCTAGATACGCAGTCTAGATACGCAGTCGAAATGCGCACTTTAGATACGTACTTTAGATACGCAGTTTAGATAAGCACTTTAGATACGCACTTTAGATACGCACTTTAGATACGTAGTCTAGATACGAAGTCTAGATACGCAGTATAGAGACGCAGACTATATATGCACTTTAGATACGCAGTCTAGATACGCAGTCTAGAGACGCAGTCTAGATAAGCAGTCTATATATGCACTTTAGATACGCAGTCTCGAAACGCAGTCTAAATACGCAGTATACACACGCAGTCTAGATACGCATTCTAGATACGCAGTTTAGATACGCAGTCTAGATACTCAGTCAAGATACGCAGTTTAGATACGCAGTCTAGATACGCAGTCTAGATACGCAGTTTCAATACGCAGTATAGATATGCAGTCTACACACGCAGTCTAGATAAGCAGTCTAGATACGCAGTCTAGATACACAGTTCAGATACGCATTTTAGATACGCAGTGTAGATACGCAGTCTAGATACTCAGTCTAGATACGCAGTTTAGATACGCAGTCTAGATACGCAGTCTAGATACGCAGTTTCGATACGCAGTATAGATATGCAGTCTACACACGCAGTCTAGATAAGCAGTCTAGATACGCAGTCTAGATACGCACTTTACATACGCAGTTTAGATACGCAGTTCAGATACGCATTTTAGATACGCAGTGTAGATACGCAGTCTAGATACTCAGTCTAGATACGCAGTTTAGATACACAGTCTAGATACGCAGTATAGATATGCAGTCTACACACGCAGTCTAGATAAGCAGTCTAGATACGCAGTCTAGATACGCACTTTACATACGCAGTTTAGATACGCAGTTCAGATACGCATTTTAGATACGCAGTGTAGATACGCAGTATAGATACTCAGTCTAGATACGCAGTTTAGATACACAGTCTAGATACGCAGTCTACACACGCAGTCTACACTCGCAGTCTAGATAAGCATTCTAGATACGCAGTCTACACACTCAGTGTAGATACGCAGTCTAGATACAGTCTAGATACGCAGTCTAGATACACAGTCTAGATGCGCAGTCTAGATACGCAGTCTAGTTACGCAGTTTAGATACTATCAATACGCATCCTTTGCTTTTGGGAAAAGTAAAAATAAAAAATCTAAAAAATGAAGATTAAGTAATTTATACAAAAATGATTAAGAATTTAAGGTTCAACCTTATAACAAAGTTTTTGAATAAGAGTGTAATTAAAAATAAAACGGAATTTATTTGGTAAAGGGAGAATACCAAATGCCAAAGACTATGTTGATTTGTGGAACATTTAATCTACATCTAAAAAGTTGTGTATGTGTGTTTGTTACGGGTAGGTGGAAAAATTAAAACAAAAAAAAATGCATAAAAAAATAAATTTGAAGATATTCCTTTATTGTTATAGGACTGTGTGATTAAACCAATGTTTTTTTTTTGCTTTACTGACAGGAACAACCTTTTTAAAAACTATTTAGCATAAAGATATAGAGCCCCAAAATTAAACGCTGTATAGATATAAACAAGGAAGTCTATGATATTAAATGGTATTTCCATTAATATATTATTATTATATGTTTAAGCTAATCACCTTTCAATTTGTTATGATCTAATACTTGTGAATTATGAGAACTTACAAATAAAAAACCATATAATAAAAAAAAAGCCCACAAAAGAGGCAAGAGGGCCCATAAAAGAGGCATATAAAGCCCAAAAAAAAGAGGCCTAAAGCCCAAGGATTCCTATGAGGATAAAGCTAAAATTGAAGAGCGTAAATTCTGAGGTTTCCTAAATAAAAATGAAATACTTTTTGTATTATTATTAATATACAATATGTTACGTGTTTTCCTGAATATAAAAAATTATTTAAATTTAAAAAAAAAAAAAGAGGCCTAGGTCCCAAGGATTCCTAGGATGAAAAAGCTAAAAATGCATAGCACAAAGGCTGAGGTTTCATTTTAAAAAATATTTTTAAAATGTAATCTTTTCTACCGAATAAATAAAATAAAGCTTCCATTTCCCCCAACACATCAAGCCACATCCTCCCATTTCCCCCAACACATCAAGCCACATCCTTCCATTTCCTCCAACACATCAAGCCACATCATTCCATTTCCTCCAACACATCAAGCCACATCATTCCATTTCCTCCAACACATCAAGCCACATCATTCCATTTCCTCCAACACATCAAGCCACATCATTCCATTTCCTCCAACACATCAAGCCACATCCTTCCATTTCCAGTCCCAGAGATACATTTTAGTTTTGTATGCATTCTATGTAATTACTGGTCGATCAAGTTGGTTACAAATGTTTGTGACATTGTCATAAAAATGTAATAGTTAGATGTCAATTTCTTTTTTTTTTTTTTTGTATTGTCTTTTTTTAAAAAACTTTAATTGTAAATTTTATTAAATAATATTAAGGATGTAAAGATAAGATAAGATAATTTTTATTGATCCAATCGAATGGAAATTCAGTTTGACCACAATTGACAACCTCAGCGTAACTACTTTAGAAAAACAATATTGATTAAAAATTCGAACAACATTCACACACGAAACACATACACATTCACAACCAGCGCTTTATGAATTAGACTTCTATGAACTTCTCGATGACGACAGATGATCTTGTAACACTCTGACCGACAGTGGGAAAAATGAGTTTTTAAATCTTTCAGTTTTACTCCTAATGGAAAAGAGACGACCACTTCTTTTCAGATCTTATGTAACAGTGGTTTAATGTTTTCTAATGTGGTGATATGGAATGAATATTATATATATATATTGACACACGAGTTCACCACTCTGATTATAACCTGAAATTGTTGCGATCAATTTATCCTTTAAAACAAAAACAGGACTTACTCCCTACAAATTAATTGATGATTTGTGTCTTGTTCAGCGCCATAACCTTGTTTACCTTAACAACTAAGTCGTCACTTCCTCCCAGAGCGGTCACGTGATAGGTTTTGGAATTCTGGGAATATTATAGAGATGATCGTTTGCTATAAATTACATGCTAGTACATTACTCATATGTTTGACTTGCTAACTGCTAACAAGAATAAAAAGTAAGATTGCAAACAAAAAAAAAAAAAAAACAACAACAACAACACATAGTCATGGACATTTGTTGTGTTGATTAGCCCACTTTGTGGTACATAAAAACAGTTACAATAAGACTTCAAGCTTGTAGGTAAACGCACCCCGGGTACGCTGTTCTGCCTCAACGTGGCACCCAGGTGGAAACAGCTACTTGAGGGGGTAGCTAGGCTAAATGAATGGCGAAACATAACTCCCGTGGGGATGCCCACGGGTAGACGAGAGTCCACCTCTTGCACGGGCGGATTTGCAAAAAAGTCCCCACAAACCTGTCACACATCCATGCGCTGTTCCTCAAAGGGACCGTTACATAAATGGCGAGTCCCCCACGGTTAGCTTGGTATAACGAAGGAAAATGGCGGAGGCTCCCGGTGTCCTCGGCCTTCGGACATGTGCAGCCAAGCATGCGTCGGGGGCCAAAGGCATTGGAAACAGCAATGCTTAACATAAGCATTGACTCAGGTCTCTCTCAAACAGAACTGTGTTCACACAGGTTTTTGTTTTTTACTGTTTGGCGTCCAAACAGGTTTTTTTTTTCAAACTTAGAGCTCGAAGAGCCTTAGATTCAGCTCTTAAGACGATCAAACGGTAAACGCACCAACATAAACATTTATATTTCTTGGAACCTTTGGGCTTCAATAGAAAGAAGGAAAGATCCTTCCAAAAGAATCCCAATGTCAAGGACCTCGTTCGTCTCCAACAGAGGACAATGGACAACCACGTGACCGTCAAGTTTTGGACAATTTCTGATCAATGTTAACGTGAACGGTTGTGTAAGCCTGGAACTTTTTGTCTTATGTGTTGCTGGTAATGTCATCTCTTCTAGTGAATAAAAAAACAAACATATAGATCTACTCTTACTGGTAAGAATGACAATTATGTTGGTGCTAGATAGTATTATAAACTCATCCATGACCTCGAGCAGTGTTGGGTTCCTACGTCCTTCAGACCTTTGTTCAGACATAATAAACTATACTTCTGGACTTAGGTGTAGCTAGGGTGGGCGGATGGAAGGGGGAGAATTTGTAAATTCCCCCGAGATCTCTAATGAGTGTTATTTACATTAAATATTACCCAAAATGCAAGGGACCCCAAAGAGGTCAAGCCCCCCAAATGATGACGAATTCCTGACTTCGCTTCTGGAGTAACGTCTGGAACTTGTAAAACAAAGGTGTACATCAAATCTCAAATAAACACATTTCTAGGTATTTCAACCCAGAAATTATTCATTTTTTGGAGTCACCTTTTTGAACCAATGTCTGTTCCTATTAGGAATTTCCGCCTAAACAGTTTCGGTTACACTAGATCTACTTATAGCTAGCGTGTTGATCAATAAGTGATATTATTAGTACATTGAATATCTGGTCGCCTCGAATCGTCAAGCTGAATGGTGGACAGCAGAAGCAGCGACATAAGATTTAAAATTCAAAGCATACGTCTATAGCCAATGAAACATAAGCCTGAAACATAACGTGGTTAGTCTCCTTTGGTTTTTGGTTAGATCGAGGCTCGCGATTCCCCGCCATCTGATTGGATTACTTCGGCTGGTTATGATGAAATAAGAAAGAACTGGATTTGCAGAAATTCACAACGCCTTGGGAAACTTTGAATAACTGGACGTGCCAGGATTGCATATTGGGGGACACGAGGAGTGTGTGTGGTGTGCAGGGAACATTGGACTGGGTGGCCCTGAGAGTATGTGTGTGGTGCGCAGGGAACATTGGACTGTGTGGCCCTGAGAGTATTTGTGTGGGTCGCAAGAAAGATTACGTAGTGGAGCCCCGAGAGTGTGTGTGGGATGAGAGGAGCTTTAATGCGAGCGTGGGAGGAGATCTATCAACAGAAAAGTTCAGAGTAGATTTTGATGAGGGCATGTTCTTATAATAATTGATCTACTTGACATACAAAACATTTCCAAATTCAGATATTTCTAAACTCCAAAAAGATTTCCGATCATCTCCTATATAACCTTCTTCTCTTGTAGACTACTGAACGAGTTCTATGATCGATGGCCAGGAGAAGGTGAAGACATGGCATCTTGAGGTTGTAAGAATGGGAATAACTCCATAATTATAGTTTACAGACGTCCCTTCAAGAAAGACTTTGTGGGTGTATTCATGCTTATTCTAGTTGTGCATTTTAATTAGACTTAAACTCTACTATCCATTGGTTTATTAACTCAGTGAGGCCTTGTGACAAGAGGGACAATAAGGGTAGCTACTTTTTTCAATAAGAGTTAGTCCCCCTTTAATACATTATTTAAGTCCCAGTTAACTGTTTACAATTGCCACTTCCTCTTGAGCCTTTGAGTTGACCAGTGTACATTATTGTTGATTAAGTAATTCTCCATAATGTTTATATAATAGTGTTGTTATTATGCCCTGACTATGTTAATCAAGAGGAGTGTGCTACTTTATGGGAATGTATCTTTCACTAACGAGCTAAGTAGACTTTATTTATTTGTTGTTAATAAGTTGGTTTATGTAAATATTATGTCTACTTAGTCTCTTATCATCTCCTGTGTGTTTGTTTTTTTATAAAGACCAGATTTGGGTCGTATAGTATGTAAAAGTCAAACGTTTGTCTTGATACGAGACAGTTGTGTGTCTCATGGATGACGGTCCTTTGACTGTTAGGACCCGTATTACATTATTGTAAGCCATCGTTTTGATTTTGAGATGAGACACTATTGTGCCTCTGTGATGGCGGTTCTTTGATTATTTTGAACTGAACCTGTCCTACTAGTTTGATTTTTCATTATTTGACTTGCTTTTGTTGGCCTGGTCTGTTTTCTTTGAATTAACTTTTTCTTTTGTTCCTAAATAAACTCTTTGTTAGTTGTAACTGAACTCTCATTGTTATGACTTGTACGTCTCAGTAAGTTATAGATCTAGAGGTTATAATTAATAGCCTAGGTAGTATAATTTGGTACCACGAAATACCACTGGACTAACTTGCCAGTACAGCTGAAGTCACTGGTCTTATGACGTAACCATAATACAAGGGTCACAGGCCTGAATAGGTGCTCCACCAGCTACTGGATTAAATAACTAGTATGTCACCACGTGAGTTAATCTCTCTAAAAAAATTAAGCAAATGTTCCGCTAAATATGTGCGAAGTGTTCCTTTATGGGAAATGTTTGGGATCCTCTATCCTAGCTAATTAAGACAATCAATGCTCTAACTGCGCTAAGAAAGAAGAACTTGCATTTATTCACTCAAGCATATCAAATAAGAAAAGTGAATTGACTATTACAATACCTCTATTCAACTCGTATTTTCGTAGAGCCTGGAACATGCCTGAACACAGATCTCGAAATCGGCTCTATTTTCCTAGATATTTAGCACTTGATGTTAATCGCTGAAGACTAACAATAATGAATATTTGTATAAATGTTTTTGTTTAGGGCAATTTCATTTTTTTTTTGTTTCAGTGCGCTATGCTCCTATCTTTTGTCTGGACCAGCTGGGAAAAAGGGCAGGGGGTGAATGAAAGAAGGAAGTATCTGGGTGAATGTTACCGTGATCGCTTTCTTAATTGTATTTCATAAAAAAAAAGTTGTTACGACTTGAGAGAGAGAGAGAGAGAGGTAGAGAGAGAAAGAAAGAAAGAGAGAGGTAGAGAGAGAAAGAAAGAGAGAGAGGTAGAGAGAGAAAGAAAGAGAGAGAGAGGGGTAGAGAGAGAAAGAAAGAGAGAGAGAGCGAGAGAGAGGTAGAGAGAGAAAGAAAGAGAGAGGTAGAGAGAGAAAGAAAGAGAGAGAGAGGTAGAGAGAGAAAGAAAGAGAGAGAGAGAGAGGTAGAGAGAGAAAGAAAGAAAGAGATAGGTAGAGAGAGAAAGAAAGATAGAGAGAGATAGAGGGAGAAAGAAAGAGAGAGAGAGGTAGAGAGAGAGAGAGAGGTAGAGAGAGAAAGAAAGAAAGAGAGAGGTAGAGAGAGAAAGAAAGAGAGAGAGAAAGAGAAAGAGAGAGAGATGCGACCCCCCATTTTTTAAAAACGAGGCCCTCGAAAGAAAAAGGTTTATCACCCTTGATTGCACCTACAACAGCCTAGAGTCCGGGCATGGAGACGCAAAGCCCAGGATAGATCAGAACGGAAAGATCTGCTAGAGCAGGCCAGGGCCCTTCCATGAGCTGTAGTGTCACTGGGTTGGATGGATGGATAGATGGATGGATGGATGAATGGATGTGGGGATGGATCCTGTACAGCCTTTCTTCTACTAACTGCATGTTCGTTCTGACCCAAATAACATTTGATTTTTTTTTTAAAGGTCTTGTCTTTGAAATTGGGTAATCTTTCTTTCTTTCTTACTTTCTTTCTTTCTTACATTCTGTATGGAATGAACGCAACATGAATACGACAATATTTCTTTGATCTTCTCAGCAGGACATCACAGTTCTATAGCAGGTGATCAGAGATTCCATTACATCTTCGCAGCGTCTCTTTTTTTTTTTTTAAGCAAACAAGATTACAGGAATTTCGTATTTGTCATTGGCGGCGACTTTAAAAAGAAAAAAAATATTTTTTTTCTAAAATAAACAAGCAAACTCATTTGTGACATCTTCAAAAAATGTTTATTTTCCTTTTCTGTACTTTATTTAGTCTAGTTTTTTTTTTCTCTTCTTGTATAAATAGTGCTTTAAAAAATGTGTTTTATGTTTATAGATTTCTTAACATTTTCTATATATTTTTTATTAGCGTATGAACATTCCCCCTACAAAAGTTCATTTGATATGTTTATTTTGTAACTACCTTTCATGCAGGCTAAAATATTCAGAGTTTGAAAATAAATAAATAAATAAAAACATTTTGGGTTAAATGTGTAATACGTCTGATATAAATATTAGACTCCATATAAAATAAAATGTTATAGAATTCTATACTGACCAACTAATTAAAAAATTTAACAAAGTCTTAAGTGTTTATAAAAAAAAAAAGGTTTTACAAATTAAACCAGAGTTAAAATATTAAAATGCGTTTTAAACTTTATCAAATCGACATTAAAATGCTCGTCTATTCCTCCTCGACCAACTGGGGATGATTCAGTATGCGGCAATTGTAACGGATGCAAAACTAGTGCCTTGAGATCTATTTATAACTAATGACTATTCACATTTGGTTAGAGTAACATCTTTAGTAAATCCCTTAGCTAGGTAACTCTCCAGGACAGAAAAATTAACAATTAAAATAATAATAAATAAAATATTGAAATGTAAAATATAAATAAAAAACACAATCTAATTGTCACGGACTTATTTTAGTATCGCAACTATAGTTTTGTATCAGTTTGTCCGATCTCCAATCCAATTAGATAATGAGGACACATTCGTCTAATGGAAAGGGGAGAGGGGGTATTATTGAAAATATCTCCAGGTGGAGACAGACGAGACAGGTCGAGACAGATGAAGACAGACGGAGACAGATGTAGACAGACGGAGACAGATAGAGACAGACGGAGACAGATGAAGACAGACGGAGACAGATGGAGACAGATGGAAACAGATGAAGATAGATGAAGACAGGTGGAGACAGATGAAGACAGACGGAGACAGGTTGAGACAGATGAAGACAGGTGGAGACAGATGACAGACGGAGACAGATGGAGACAAGTGGAGACAGACGGAGACAGGTGGAGACAGATGGAGACAGATGAAGACAGATGAAGACAGATGGAGACAGATGAAGACAGATAAAGACAGATGGAGACAAGTGGAGACAGACAGAGACAGATGGAGACAAGTGGAGACAGACAGAGACAGGTGGAGACATATGGAGACAGATGAAGAAAGGTGGAGACAGATGGAGACAGATGAAGACAGGTGGAGACAGATGAAGACAGACGGAGACAGGTGGAGACAGGTGGAGACAGATGAAGACAGATAAAGACAGGTAGAGACAGGTGGAGACAGATGAAGATAGACGGAGACAGGTGGAGACAGATGAAGACAGGTGGAGACAGATGAAGACAGACGGAGACAGGTGGAGACAGATAAAGACAAATGATGACAGGTGGAGACAGATGGAGACAGATGAAGACAGGTGGAGACAGATGAAGACAGGCGTAGACAGGTGGGGACAGATGGAGACAGATAAAGACAGGTAGAGACAGATGAAGACAGGTGGAGACAGATGGAGACAGATGCAGACAGATTAAGACATATTAAGACAGATTAAGACAGGTGGAGACAGATGTGACAGATGGAGACATATGAAGACAGGTGGAGACAGACGGAGACAGACGGAGACAGACGGAGACAGATAGAGACAGACGGAGGCAGATGGAGACAGATAGAGACAGACGGAGGTAAACTAACTCAGACCTTTATACTCCCTCGTAGTTCGGAGCGTAGAGCAGAAAGTTTCTCCACAGACTAAGGGATAGGTGTAAGTCAAGGTTCAACCTTATCAACGCTCCCTTTATTTTTACACCGGATACACCAAAAAGGCTTACGATTTAAAGAATTGCCGCCATCCACGAAAATTTCCACACATATTCACGCTTATTCACGCATGGCGTCAAATGCCAAGTTAATTGATAGATCAAGGGGCCTTGCGGTGTCTTTGACAGTAAGGAAGTTATTATTTAATTACTAATACTTTTTAACCGCAAGAACATAACGGATGTCTCCACAAAGTGAAGGTGAGAATAGAAAAAAAAACACAAAAAAAAACTTCCGGTATTTATTACTGTCCACGCCCTAAACCAAAGGCGCCCATCACGCCATTGAGCCGACACTCCCTGTACATCACGAGCCTCCGAGAGCACGTCCAGCTGAGACCATTGACCTTCAGATTGTCAGGAGATGACCAGATTGCGGTGCCATCGATGTGATCCCGGAATCCAAAAGACCACAAAGAGACCAATTATCTAATGGTCAGAGTCAAGTGGAGGCTACGAGGGGGCTACTTGGAAAGCTGGCTGTTGTCTTAGCTCTAATGCCTGGGATATGAGAACGTATTGATTTGGCATTAATTGTTTTCTGCTGATAGTTAAAAAATAATTTGTCTCCGAGTTCATGTGTGTGGTGTGTTATTTGTATGTTATATGTGTCGGGGAGGGTGTGTGAAGAAGGGGGTGGCACTTCAGTAAGTGTGCTGTATGAATAGCAGATCACGGGTTTGAAAAAAAAAACTGATTAAAAAGGAATCTGATATAATAGTAAGAATAAGGGAGACCATCCTCAAGGAACACATTTATTTTCTTTTTAAACCTTTAAACTTATTCAAAATGAGAGACACCAGATACAAAACACAACTTGCTTTCTATAAGTTGTCAGACTTTCACACTCATCTTTTTCTGCGGATTGGTTAGGGAATTTAAAATAAGAAAAGGAATTTAAGCTTGTCGGCTGGTGCACGCACCAACAGAAACATTAATATATCTTGGAACCTTTGGGCTTCTTGTGGAAATTAAGACAGATCCTTCCGAACGAATCCCATGATCAAGGACTTCGTTCTTCTACAACACAGCCATGATCAAGGACTTCGTTCTTCTACAACACAGGACAATGGACAACCTAGTGGTCGTCAAGGTTGTACATTTTCTGAACAATATCAACCTTAATTGCTGTGTAAACCTGCAACCTATGTTTTGGTCTTATGTGTTGTTAGCAATATAATCTCTTCTAATGAATAAAAAACATTATATAAAAAAATTATAATTAACAAGAGTAACTGATTTTTATATTGACCACTCACTAATGCTCCTATATCTGCGATTACAAGATAACAGAGCCTGTATACACAACCTTACTCACAATTTCAGAATGACTGAGTACTGACAACACACTATCCATGAAAACTTGTGTGTTGTATGTCTCCCAGAACTGTTGGACTTTACTAGTAAATAAAGGCATTGACCTTCAAAACTTCGGAGATCAGGCATTTCGTGTGAGATGCAAGGCCATGTGGGTTGTATGCTGACTTCCATGCGTCTAGGGCAGGAAAAAAGACAAGCAAATGAAAGCAAGAACTATGGACAATTTCTGAACAATTTTTTTTACATTTGTTGTTGTGATACCATAAAATTGTTTTGTTTTTTTTTTTGTTTTTTTTTGCAATGTATCTTTTCAAAAATAAAGTGGAAAAAAAAGGTCATGATGACAATACACCATCCACAAAAACTTTTGTGCGTGTATGTGTCCCAGAAATGTTGGACTTTACTAGTAAATAAAGTCATTGACCTTTAAAATTTTTTTTACATATTTATTTAGAATAAAATAAAAGTAGATGATGCATATATAAGTGTACTTGGGGAGTCATCTATTTTGAACCACTGCGCCCTCAGAAGTCATCTTCACTTTGTTTTGTTGTCCTTTGGGTTGTGTATACAACATTGAAGTAACTATAAAAAATACAGAAAATTAAGCATTGAGTCGGTAGGATAATATAGCTTATAAGGAAATTGAGCTCATGACGGCTATGTATGGAAATAAATAATTATTGTCAAATTGTTTATAATTCATTTGAAAGTTATAAATAGGGCTGGAGAGGCAGGTAGATTTATGTATGTTCCTGGGCACTAGTAAACACTAAAATGATTACTCTCACATATAATATTTTCTGTCTTTCAGTAAGGAGTGAGTCTAGCACAGGGGTTCTCAACCTGTGGGTCGCGACCCTTTTGGGGGTTGATTGACCATTTGCCAGGGGTCGCTTAAGACCATCGAAAATATGGATTGTTATTGTCTACTCTTCTATTGCTGTATGTGTATTTGGAGGGGGGGGGTGGTCGCGGCAGATTGGGGGATTATAAAAAGGGGTCGCCGAGCTTAAAAGGTTGAGAACCGCTGGTCTAGCAGAACTCCAATGCTTCTCGGTGTCAACTGATGGAGATTGTTTGTCCCGGGGTTTGATTGGGGAAACATTATCGACAGCTCAGACATGCTAGTAATCATAATCCACTTATATCTAGTCCACTAAAGGATGGTATACTGCCACTAAATTTGTCACGAGCTCACTGTAATGTTGGTTAGCCTCAATCTTGACTCGACGACTAGACCTCAGTCGAAGTCATCTGGAACACGGAGCTCGTCCTGTCCACTTGTAGAAGTTTATCTTTTTATGGTGTAGTATAAACAGCATGGGCGTAGCCAGGATTTTTTTTCGGGGAGGGTTTTTGGGGGGGCGGATTCTTTTTGTTTTGTTTTATAGAAAAGGGGGATTTAACTGCAAAAACCTCTGGTAGGGGATTTAAAATTCAAAACCCTCTGTAGGGGTTTTTTAAACTCAAAGCCCCCTGGTAGAGGGATTTGTATCTCAAAACCCCTGATAGGGTTTTTTTTTTAATCTCAAAACCCCCTGGTAGGGGGATTTAAACTCAAAACCCCCTGGTAGAAGGTTTTTAACTCAAAACTGCCTCGGCTGTGCTGTGGTAAGTGATGATTTAGTATTAAAATCTCACCTAAAATAAACAAAATGAAAGCAAAAATCAGTCACTTAATTCCGTTCCCCCCCCCCGGGGGGGGGATTTCATTTCGGGGGGGGGGGGGTTGAACCCCAAGAACCCCCCCCCCTGGCTACGCCCATGATAAACAGTATAAACAGTCATAGTAATAAAGTTCCTTTGGAAATTTCAGTCTGCATGCAATGGTGCAAAAAAACACAAGCCTCACCCACAGTTTGAGAATGACAGAGTAATGACAACACACCATCCATAAAAACCTTTTGCATTATGTGTCCCGGAAATGTTGGACTTTGGAAGTAACTAAAGACAGCGACTTAAAAAAAATCCCAATCTTAAGCATTTCGTTTCGTGTGAGGTGTAAACACATGTGGGATGATCAGGACTTCTACCTTGCGGGAAAGTCACCTTCAGCTTCACCTATCTATTAGTCTGTTGAACCGTTGGGCGATCTGTGAACCGTCTTTTTCCAGTCCTGTCTGTTCTTCGCAATGGATGGAATTTCATTCACTGATATGTCTGTCCATTGTTTGATTTTGTTTTCCCATCGCTTCCTCTGTCTTCCTCTTCTTATTTTTCCTGGTACTGTTCCCTGAAGGAATGTCTTTGCGAGCCCTGAGGAACTTGTGATGTGGCTATATGAAAAAAAAAAGGACAACAAAATGAACGAATTAACTCTGAAAAAGTTTTACATTTCTTGTTGTGAGACCATGAAACTTGTTATGTTTGCCTTGTGTTTTTCGGCAATGTCAACTTTTGGAAATATTGTAACAAGCAAAATACAAAAATATACTTTTTAATATCACAAAAATTATATTAAGTGTATCAATAAGTTAAGATCAGCCATGAGATTAAATTTGTAATAGATCTAGAATAATAATAATAAATCTGTGCCATTTTAATATTTTTACCAGCTGTTTTTGTTTAGCGCAATTTCATGATTTTAGCTTTCTCAATATGCTATGACCAGTTGGAAAAGTCTAGAGGCAAAAGAGCGGGGTATCTGGGTGATCGTTTTTTAAGTGTTAAACAAAAAAGTGAGCAACCTGAATTTGAACTCGTGGGCTAAAGTCTTCTCAGGCTTCTCAAGTCAACACTGTAACCACTCTGCTAGCGAAGAGCGTATGAACATGGAAGATCTATTGTTTCTATTCCGTTTTTGTGTTCACTAAGCCTCTGCCGACGACCTATAAAGGGGAATAATTCAGCTAATACCACCACTTCAGTCAAGTACAATTTGTTTCCCTTTATCGAGATACCAAAAAAAAATATCAATAGTTAATTAACTAATTGTTTATTTTTTTTATTGATTCTTGTGTTGTCCGGTAAAAATAATTGTGCGAAATTTCAGCTTGATCCGAGAAGGTTGTGGGAGAAATACAAACATTTTGCCAGACAGACAGACAGACAGAGTGAGTTGACAGAAGCTTTTTTCTTTAAAAAAAACGCCAAATGTAGTATGAAATCACTTGCAGACTACATCAGTGACCAAACACACACATAGCAACGATGACAAAACACTTACTCTCCCATCACTAATTATATACACACACACACGCAATTAACTAATCGTGCATCACACACGAGCTGTCGCACACCCACACATTACATAACCAAGCTACCCAACTACACACACACACACACACACGTTGTTCAACTCGCCAGCCTGACCTGTTTACGTTGTTTAAAAGTTGTGACCAACAAACAAACAATGGCGCGCCCCCTGTCTCCAGTCAAGGGGAGAGCAGCCAAACAAACGTAGAACATGTTCTGATCAATGTCGAGCGCCACGTTCAACTGAGCACTGGCAGGGACAGCAACTCTGTCCATTTGTTTATGATTGAAATTAAAAGAAAAAAAAACCCAGATTGATGTGTGTTTGCGAAGTACTTGATCAAATATAAAGTTTGCATGCCACGTTAAGAGTCTCAGCTCCAGCAGCAGTGCATGGGAAAATATTGACTCAAGCTAAAGTGTTGGTTACTGTTTTTTTGTATTGAATCAATTATCCTCTTATAAGTTCATTATTGTCATCCGTTGTGCGAACTTGTCTGTTGTCCCATTTTGATCTTCCATTTAATGATCATCCTTTCCTCCATTGATCTGTTCTTATGTTCGTTGGTTCGTGTGTTCTAGTTTAAATTTAGTGATAATCTTCTGTTCGTTGGTTCGTGTGTTCTAGTATAAATTTAGTGAGAATCTTCCGTTCGTTGCTTCGTGTGTTCTGGTATTGATTTAATGATCATCTTTTCATCCAAAGATCTTTTCTTCCGTTCGTTGGTTCATGTGTTCTGGTATAGATGTGCAAAAAGTGCCACAGCTCTGGACTAAAGGGGCTCAGCTCCAAACTTTGTTCAGCGATGTTCTTCTGTCTGAAAATTTTCCGCTTAATTGTACGATTACTCAGCGATCTAACCGCCCCCCAAAAATGCAGTGGGGGTTGTTAGGATCAGCACGCACGACCCACTGACTACCCTCTAACTGTAGAGCTGAGACGCGTCATTTTTGTGTGTGCCTATATTGGAATTTGTCATCCATGGAGGAGAAACTGAAAGTAGCCAGCTTTTTGGCGTATCGGTGTTCAAAATAAAGGAAGTCCGGATAACCTATGTTTTTTTTAAAAGGTATTTAACCCTTAAAACGCGTGTCTTAGTTTAGCCTCTAAACATCAGAATTGTTATTCCATTTTGTATGAACTCATTGTAAAACAGCGCAGCACTTTAAGGGTTAATAATAACGTTTTGTATATTTCTTAACACAGCAGACGTGAATTTTCTAAGTTCGTTCCGTGTGTAGCACAACATGATTTCAACATGGAAAAAGCATTAGGCTTTCACTCTGTGACTTAAAACTTATTTAGAAACAAATGGGCGATTAACTAGCGGTAATTAATGAGATTTGATAGGACTATCAACAGCTACACAATGAGATGTTGTTAAAATTATAACACAATTCTTTTTTTTTATTTGTTAGGTAACAGTAAAATTCAATTTAGCATCCTTGACATTGTTTAGTCTTTAACGAAACTCCCCAGTGCGCAAGGCCTAAACATGTAATAGTCCGAACAAGACCATGTATGTTTTTTTTTAACTGTTTGATTTCTTGATTCAGCTATCTTTAATGTATGTAATATTTGTTTCTTAATTCCACCCATCTGTTTTTCAATCATTTAATATTAGATCTGATAATTACTCAATCCATATTTTAATCATCCGCTAATCGAAAAATCCATGTATCGATTTATCTAGTTATTTCTTTCCCTGTAAGTTTTGCGTTGCATTGATTGTTATATTTATCAATCTATGCCTCGTCTCGTGACGCTAATAGTTTCGTAGCTTTTTTTTAATCCAGCTCTTAAATACATATATAAATTTTAAGCTTTACCACTTCCTTAAACAATAATTAGATTGACAAAAGTGACAGAATGAATGTGGGGTCAGAACGGAGGGACGACTTTTGCTATGTTTTGATAATGTTTAACGCTTGGTTATGTCCCCTTCTGTTTCCTACTTCCGTTTATTAGCTCTTATCCATTCATCTGCATCAATGCTACTAAATGTTACATCAGACTTTCGCCACACTTACACTTACGCAATAGCCCTGCTACTCCCCAAATGATTCTTTAATAGCAACATGCCAGTATTATCCTTTATGGGGGAACTCTGTTCTGCGGACACATCCATAAGTTTTATATAGGACTAGCTGGATGTGACCCGAGGCCTAAAGGCCTTAAATTGGGTATAAATGATCTACTGGATTGAATCTAGATCAATGTCAAGCATTTAGAATGTTTCTTTCACATTTTTTAAAATTTTGCCACCAAAATAAAAGTAGAGTTTGAAATTGGGTTTGCCCGATCAACCGACATAGTCATAACAAATATGAAATACTGTGACGACGGGTTTTCCCGATTTGTTAAAAAGTTTCTTTTTTAATAGAGATACAGGTCGGTAATTTTTGTCTATTTTAGCACCTTCCGTTTCAGGGATGGACATTAAACATACTGTAGTAACTAGTAGCACAGACCGAAAGGGTTAATGTTTGTGCAGCCTACTGATGCACACGATTCAGGCCAATCACACAGGTCAACGGGTCAACGGCTGTAGAACAAGGGACATTACTGCTAGTACACGCAAATATGACCAGTATTATGGTCATGTGACCGAAAGCCGTCACGGTCGAGAGACAGTGTGTAAAAAAAGGACAGTCGAGTCCAGGACAGCAAAGAGTTAGGACTGTGTCATGGTACTTTGTGAGTCCTTGAAAATGTAGCTGTACGAGTCTAGAAGTAGACAGAGAAAGACTTGTAGTGTTTAATAGGCAGTTCTATTGTACGAGAAAGCATTTGAATCTGTAGTAGCCAATTGTGTTGTATTGGCTTTTCATGTATTTGCCATTAAACCGCCACATTGTTTATTGAAGCTCTTGTTGTCATGTGGATGTCTTGGATGTGCTGTTGTGTTGAGCAGTGTTTACAGAAGGCCTGATAGAGAGAATCGTAACAATACACTACAGTCTCCGTCATGATCTATGGACCATCTATGCCAAGTTTTATCAAGATTGGTCAAACGGTTTTGATTTTTATTCGGGACATACATGCTCCTTAATTTCTGCTGTATATTATGGATCAGTGATGCCCAATATACGGCCCGCGGGCCACATCCGGCCCGCGACGTGGCTCCATCCGGCCCGCCGAAACGTTGGCATAAGAAAGTGTAGAAAATCCTTTCTCATAAAAAAAAAAGTTTGAAAAAAGATGTAGCTTTCTCTACTTAAGAGTAAATGGATTGGTACCGATAATAATCCACCATATTTTTTTATATAAAGATAGAGTGGCTCTTTTAAAGGACATGAACAGCTTTGTGAAATCAAATACATAAATTAATAAGGCGTCATGTTTGGATTAAGACGCGATTCCTAGATTTCACCTAGAAAGGAGGATTGATGAGAATATTGACCAAAAAGAACCATTTTCCGACGGCGAATACATACAAAAGTGTTTGCTAGCGATGATGGAAGAACTGTGTTATGAAAAGACGTTGTCAATCTTTCTCTTCAAGGCGAGAGAAAGATATGGGCTGATATCTTCATTCAAATGTAACAGACAAACCAGATTTCGAAATGTTTTCTATTGCCACTGACGAGTCTACCGACATATCTGATAGCGGTCAAAATCTTGGTATTTATTCACGGTAAAAAAAAACAGTTTAGAAATCAGAGAAGTTAGGTAGCAATGAAGAACATGCATGGGACCACCACTAGCAAAGTCCTGTCAAAGAAGTTTCAACCATCACAGAGGACCTTTCTCTTGCTTGGGAGAAATTAGTGGGAGTAACTACTGATCGTGCAACAAGTAAAGTTGACAGCAAGAGTTATAAGAAAAATTGTCGACTCAAAAGGATTCAAGCCTTTGTGGCTTCATTGAGTTATTCACCAACAAGCTGTTCAGTCTGGACCCATGTGATGATGCTCATATTCTGATTGACCAAAGTTCGTCGTTTCGAAAAATCCATCTGCGTCCAATGAGTCATGTGCCCAGACAGAGCTGCAACTGAAACTGACTAACAAAGTTAAACATTCCTGTTTGGCAAATTTCAAGTGATTCAGATCATGGATTTCTACTCCGTGTTGCTTGCAGAAACTTTGTCTAAATCTCCGAAAACAAGCGTTAATGATGATCACAATAATCATTAGTGGAGAATATTGAGAACAAACCTTTACAGTGATGAATCGGGCGAAACACATATTACATAATCGTCTCACGGACGAACAGATAGAATTCTAGATTCAGGGCTACAACTCGGCATCTCATCTATGCAGCCGGATATTTTAAAGCTGGTTAAGGATAAACTTTCATGAATAAATGTAAGTACTAGATTCACTGGTTTCTAATAAAAATGGTTTATTGTCTATTTCCTGTTTCCCCCCCCCCATCCGTTTTGTTGATGTGGCCCGCGAAACGAATGTTGGAAATTAAAATGGCCAGCCAACCGAACGAATAAGGTTGAGCATCACTGTTATAGATAAATTATTGAAAGTCTTGATATGTCTGAACTTTGTTGGACGAAGTAGAGGCCTAGCCAGCTTAAAATGCGCATATTATGCAGAATTTAATTAGCTCAACTGAAACACAAATTTCCAGTCTTGGTACATATTCGTTATCACTCGAAAGCCCCACAGCACTCGATAAAGTACTTTTCAAGAACTTGTCTCTTTTTTTTTTTCTTTCCCTCCCTCTCTGTCATTCCATGACACTCATTACCTCCTGTCCACCGCCTGCTCACCCTCCCCACCAACTGCTCCAGTAGTCCAAAACCCTTTCTTTACCCAGACCATCTCTCTCACACACACTCACCGATTGCTTTCGTGGCGTCCACCAACGTTTTTTCACGTCACTTCCGGTTGAATTACGGATTCGAGTCCTAGGCATCCATTTACAATCTGTCTTATTGAAATAGAATCGATTACCAATTATCATAACAGGACGAGCAGGGCCGATACTAAGCCTTAAGCTAACACAACTAGGCGGGGGCGAACAGTGGCGAGTGTCTGTGGTGAAGATGTAAGAAGGACTTGGACCAAACAGGGGCGGATACTGTTATTTCACGCTTATGCTTAGGGTCACCAGACGTTCAGAAAAAAGGAGGACAGGTCCTCCTTTTTTAGGTCCGGCAGACAAATTGTAAACATTTCCGTTTTTTACTATTTGTTTACTAAATAATAAATTCTACGCCATAATTTAATTCATCATATATTATTGTTTAAAGCAGTGATGCCCAAAATACGACCCGCGGGCCAGATCCGGTCCGCGACGTGGTTCCATCCGGCCTACCGAAACGTCGGCACAAAGTGTAGAAATCTCCTTCCCAAACAAAAAAAAAAGGTTGAAAAATGAATCTTTACATACGTTTGGGCCCTCACTTTTTCTCCGATGCATTGATACCATAACCTTTAACATTTGTGTATTTATGAAATGGGACTCTGAATGTACAATCTACGAGGAAAACTGAACATATCTTGACTTTTTTGTTAAACATGGTAATAAGCCAACATATAAACAACAACATAAAATGGCATAAAATAAATATGGCGGCATTCTTGGTTTGAGTCGCGAATAAAAGATTGTGAAGCTATGCCTAGAGATGGGAATAGTTACCAAAAAGAGACCACAAAATGAGTCGTTGGTAAAGCTTCCTATTACACTGTTGCTTACATTTTAAGAAGCTTAATTAAGCTATTTTTTGAATCGTAAAAAATATAATTGTCAAATAATCTATTAAATAAGTGTCAAATCTACAGGTTTCTACCGAAATAGTTTCAGAACAATTTCATTTAGTATTTACAACTTTTCGGTCATGTGGCCCGCGAGACGAGTAATGGAAATTAAAATGGCCCGGGGGTCGAATTAGGTTGGGCATTACTGGTTTAAAGACATAAACTCATTTCTAGATCTAAATATGCATTGTCTTGCCAACAGTACCTAAAGGAATTGAGTATTGATCCAAATTACTTTTTTTTGCTTGACCAGTAGACCTACAGCACTTTGAGATCGTTGGTAAGACAGTAAGAAGACACGTTGTTTTGACAAACTGTGATGTTCGCCTATTTAAGGCTGTTCACGCGAAGTTTTCCCCAGTGTGGCCCATGAGCTAATAATTCTTTTCCCAACGCCATTCATTAACTGTTAAATTTCGTCAGAGCCGTTTTTGAGATCTGTTGTGACACGGTTACTGTGTGAGGTCAACCGTGACACACGGTCAAGTGTTGGGTATCGGAGAGTTAAGGGAAGTCAGCGAGTGAAGTTAGGTGTCTGTCTATAACCTTGCCTTGTATATATGTTTTGTTAAAATGTTCCACAATTAAAAGGCACTTTAAACGTAAAAGGACTTGTTTCTTCACAAGATCCTTGTCAAAGTTTCGGAGCCCAGTCACACAGAGTGTACCGCAGAGCTCGCACGACTGTACGTATATAGAGAGGTATCAAAGTAATTACAAAAATTAATTGTAATATAAATAACTGTAAACACAATGTTAAAACAATGACAAATATTACCCATATGTCTTTTTTTTTTTTTACCGTTTCACTTCTAAAAAAAAGTTATAAAAAAACACACACACACAAACAAAATAAAACACACACACACGCAAATGAAATCCTGTTAAAGGAGAAAACCAGAGTGGCCCCCCTTTGCAAACGAGGTAAAAAAGGGGCAAGCACTCTCTGTGTGAGTGTGAGATTGAAGCTATGGTCAACATGATCATGAATGTAGTTTCACTTTTTAAAGTTCTTAATCAAAATTTGAGAACAAAAAAAAAAAATTGAAGTTTAATCAGTGGCCTTGACATTCCGCATGGAGACATGTTGAAGTTCAACTGCAGTTTATTTTCTTTTTTCTATTCTTTCACAATTTGAATTTTCGTTGGTATGGTAACCTGTCGAAAAACAAGAAAAACAATTTTATAATATATTTTTTTAAAAAAGGCATCGATAGCGCTACATAGTAATAAATATAATGAAATAATAAAAATAAAAGTAATTTTAAAAATATTTGATTCAATTCGTGTTTCAAACCCGTGACACCGTCAGCTGCTTGATTGTCTACAATTGAAACGACGTTCAATTTACTGTTATCGCATCATCGCATTATTATGGTAATACGCCTAACTACGCCATGTTGGCTTTACACCTAGATAGATTTGTAATTCTTTAGCCAAATTTACATTTTTTTTTTTTTACTTTGAAAAATTATAGCGTTTTCTCCGTGTGGCCAACGAGCTAGTAATTCTTTTCTTAGCGATATACAGCAACTGTTGAATTTCTAGGAAAATCTTTAGAGCAATATTCAAGACCAGCATTCAGACTCCTTGAAAGAGTGACTTCAATATAGTTTTTTTTTTTTTTGAAAAAGTGACATTTTGTGATTATTAAAGAAGAGACACCGAAAATTGGTGTGTGTGTTTAGGTTTAGGTTTAAAAGTTAACTTTCTTCTGATTGTTGACAAACAAAATATGAAACCATCTTTGTGTTTTTTCAATTAGTACGTAAACATTTATAGAAAAATTTATTTGAAATTTGCTTTTAAGATACTTAGCCATATCTCTGATTACTGAAGGATTAGTATCCCTTATAGGTATCAAAAAAATAGAAAATAGAAATAACACGTTAAAATTTTTATCAGACAGACAGACTGACAGACGAACAGATTTGATATAAGGTTTGTAAAAAATAAAATTGTATTAAGGACATAAAAAAAAAACCCACAGTCTAGGTCACTTTGTTATAAGTCGCATGCACTTTTATCAGCTTCGAACTGGACCTAGTCGCTTCTATTTCACTGTCGCTTGTCCCTTTTCCAAAAAACAGCATACAAAAAATAAGTCGCTTTCCGGCAGACGTCCCGTGTACTTTATCCAACTGGATAGACGTGTATGACGTCTTGGATTCATTCCTGACGAGTCTCGGGGGGTTTGCCCTTGAGACATGTATCAGATCAGCGCACCCCCCCCCCCTCTTTCCTTATTCGCCTTGGCAATTTATTCACCATCATACACACTGTATTTATATTGCTTAACTATTCACAATGAGGCTCACCACTTTTCCGACATGTATTGTCTATGGAAAGTTTGAAGATATATAGGTTTAGATCTATATATTGCGCTATAAGAAGCCGTTTTCTCGTTAAAAAACAAACAAAAAGCGTACAGGAACAGATAAAACGTGTTTACGAATTTGAAAGCCAGATAGTGAATGGATCTCCAGCGTAAACAGTGATGTCTAGATGGGGGACCTGGGTTAAAGACATCCATCCCTTTCCCTCCCCCCCCCCCCCCCTTTCCATTTTTTTTTTTTTTTTAAATCTGAAAACTGAATTGGGTTGGGAAGTCCACTGAGGCTCTAATTCCTACGTCTGACACAGACTTCCGGTTTTATAGACCTGATTGTGTTTGCGCGGGAGCAAGCGTGTGCGGGGGACGTGTGGGGACGTGCGGGGGACGTGTGGGGACGTGCGGGGGACGTGTGTGCGTATTCACACTACGAGGGGGGGGAAGAAAAAAAGTGCTTTCGTCATGAATAATTTGACAAGTTCAGAGAGACAATCGAAAAGATGTGCCAGCAATATTGGCATTCTTGCCGGGTGTGTTCGAGTCGCTGACACTAGGCCTTCAGACAGTGATGGATTGGAATCGAATATAGTGTAGAGAACACGGTGCTCTTGGGATTAGTGCAGGCTGGTCGTACTAATGCCAAAAATTAGATTAGTAATTATAATCGAAGATAACATCAACAAGTGCTCGATGTATATCAGGGGTTCTCAGCCTGTGTCGATTGACGATTTGCCAAGGGTCGCCTAAGACCATCGAAAAAATGGATTGTTATTGTCTATTCTTCTGTTGCTGTATGTATGTGCGGGGGGGGGGGGGTCGCGGCAGAGTTGGGCATTGTAAAAAGGGGTCGCCGAGCCTAAAAGGTTGAGAACCGCTGATGTATATCAAACATAACAAAGAAATCGTTTCAGAAGACAAGTGGTTACACGGTCGTTGGGTTGTAGCTCTAGACAGCTTGGACAACTAAACCGTTGTAAAAGCATTATTTGATTGTTTGATTAATATATAGTATTTGTTTAACACAGATCTTGAATAAGACTTGTACACAGGTCTTTTAAAATAAAATTAACTTTAATTGACAATATGTAAGTCTTTCTATTCCAATGTAGATATACTTTGAAAATGTAATAGTAAGATGTTGAACAAATTGAACAAAATACCAATCATCTCAAAACTACAATAAACACACGTCCCCCTGTATCTCGGTCTCCGACCTCGACCCACTTTCACCAGCTGTTCATCTCTATTTATAAACTCATTTACCCTTGCTTTGTTCATTGTTACATCAGAACTCATTAACAAGTACACACACACACACACATACACAGACACATACACTTACACACACACACACATATTTCATAATACCAACAGTCTTTTTTTTTAATGTCAGTCACCCATTAGATTTGGAATCAGGGGCGTCGTCCTAAAATACCGAAATTTAAAAATCCCATTTTTCACAGAGATTTTAATTCGATTGGGCGCAAAACTATTTAAGATGTGGTAGGAGCCATTTTTTGTTGATAGGGTGTTAAGTGTGTATAAAATATTTACAATGCTCTAATGAAGAAGCTAAATATAGATACAGTCTGATAAGCTTGATAAGCGCAATCGGAATGCTATCAGCATGTATGATACGCTAAACAAAACTAGTCAGTAAAATATATAGCAAAAAATGTATTATTCTTAGTTTAGGTGTATTACACTACATGATCCATGCAATTACAATCAATATAATCTTTGTAGTTTTAAAATATCTTTTTTTTTATTTTACTTGAAAGCAAAAAGATTTATATATATATATATTGATATGAGTGTATCAATGAGTAAGGAACTCATTTTGACCCCTACATTACACCAAATGTGTCAGGATTTCGTGATTTTACCATCACAAAAGAGATACAAGACACCGAAAGCAAAGACAAACAGACACAAACACTCTTTTGTTCCCCTGGCAATCAAATCATTAAATAAGAACAATCTGGTATAAACTTTGTCACATGTAAATTATGAGTGCGTCTGGTGTGAATGTACACTTTGGTTTCTTATAGTTATAATGTTTTTTGTTTGGTGTAATGCACAAATTGTAAGACAAATTTCCTTACGGATAATAAAGATTATTATTATTATTATTATTATTATTACGTCATTTACCATTAGTGCAGCGTGGTGCGAATGTTTGATGAAGGAGGTAACGCAAATCATAGGAATGATTCCAGAAAGAGAGGGAGATAGAGAGATAGAGAGAGAGAGAGAGAGAAAGAGAAAGGGAGAGAGAAAGAGAGAGAGAGAAAGAGAGAGTGAAAGAGGAGAGAAAGAGAGAGAAAGAGAGAGAGAAATAGAGAGAGAATGAAAGAGAGAGAGAGAGAAAGAGAGAGAGAGAAAGAGAGAGAGAGAGAAAGAGAGAGAGAGAGAGAGAGAAAGAGAGAGAGAGAAAGAGAGAAAAAGAGAGAGAGAAAGAGAGAGAGAGAGAAAGAGAGAGAGAGAGAAAGAGAGAGAGAGAGATGGGAGGGGGCAGCATGAGATGAGGTCAATGGCCATTGTTGAAGATTCTAGATTTTTTAAATGATAATTGTCAATTTCAGAACTAGATCTTTATTACTATTTTAGTCTGATGTTAAGTTTATAATTGTATTAAATTAGATACAATTCTAACTCATAGCGTAGAACTAATTACATTGATAACTGTTACAAATAAAATTGACTATCTGTGTTTAATCGTACAGATAATGTTATCCCATTTCCCTCTCGTTTAATTTGACCTCATTAGAGTAATCATCTAATTATCATCAAAATAACCGATTTAAAAAAAAAAAAGATTTGATCTGAGCTGTAAAGAAATAAAAATGTCCTCTCCACCAGCCCCACCCCAGCACGCGTCTCTCCTAACATATGACGTCATTTTCTCTCATATGATCTAAGTGCCAATGTCCAGTGCTGGCCTCGGGGGTTAAGGGGGTTCACTATTGACATAGCAGCCAAAAAATGTTTGAAGCCTCTGAGGCACACTAAAGACAGATAAAAAATGTATATAGCTTAAGTTTATATCTCTGTGAGATGCTAGTTTTAGCTGATATTAATTTCTACTGGGAAATATTACTTTTCTACTGAAGGGTTATTATTATGGTTTTAAAATAATTAGTCTATGTATTTTATGTTGAAAGCCATAGAATTGTCATTCAAAGTCTCGTGTAGAAGAATAAAATATCTATCTATCTGTGGGAGAACAAAATATTTAGACTTTGTCTGTGGGAGAACAAAATATTTAGACTTTGTCTGTGGGAGAACAAAATATTTAGACTTTGTCTGTGGGAGAACAAAATATTTAGACTTTGTCTGTGGGAGAACAAAATATTTAGACTTTGTCTGTGGGAGAACAAAATATTTAGACTTTGTCTGTGGGAGAACAAAATATTTAGACTTTGTCTGTGGGAGAACAAAATATTTAGACTTTGTTTTTCAAATTTGAGTTATTGACATATTTAAATTCTGCGTTAAAAGTTGTAATAGTAAACATTTTACCATTTTTTATTTAAATGCTTAGAAACATTTATAATTAATAAACTAGACAGTAAATTCTTGACATCTTAAAAAAAAAAACGGGGATACTTTTAGATGTTTTTTTAAGTTAGGCATACGTCACTTTCATCAACAATACTGAAAGGGAAATTAAATTTGACCAGTCGTATCGCTTCATTCTTACAGTAGCTGTTAGGCTGTAAGTCTTAGTGACGGCCTAGTCAAGCGCTATGGTACAGTTATATATAAATAGATAGATTTAAAAGCATTAGGACAAACAACTCGAGAAAAAAAAAGTAACATTTTCATCTAAGCCCCTCCCTGTCCCAGGAAGTAAATAGATCGCAGGTCTGACTGGTCAGTGTAAGACTAGTCTAGACTACGTGTAGTCGGTCATGACAAGACAACCAAGCCATAGTGTTTGTTGTGTGTTGAGTGGTCAGGTGAGAAGATACACACTGCCGTGGTTAGTCAAGCATGTAAATCTCCTTTTAACAAACATTTTTTTCTTTGCTTACAAGATCTAGATCTAACTGCATAGACGAAGATATATTTCTTTTACGAGAATGTACACGTTACTGTATTATTTTCCGTTATACAGTAAGTCAATAGATTAAATTAATAGGCATGTGTAAGATGAAAATATATTTTTAAAAATTATAACGGTCAAACCAGTTTTCACTGTGTGGCCAATTAAGTAGCAATATTTTTCCCAAAGACATAAAACTGTCAAATAACTTCGAAATTAAAGTCCAAGTTTCACAGTGTCCTAAACTCATCCACAGTTTGCGAACCATTCAAAGGAATCGTAATACGATAAAAACAATGAATATATTATCCTATTTTATCTTATCTTATATAATACAGACGTTACTTCCAAAAAGAAGATGATTACGTCCTATGCGTCATGCATTTAGTCATGCATATTAACCAATGACTTAAATTCTGCCAAGTCACTGGTTTTCCTGGCTAGCTCAGGCAACCCATTCCATGCTCTAATAGCACTAGGGAAGAAGGAGTATTTGTGAAAATTTGTCCTAGCATATGGGACGAGGAATGTGCCTTTATCTTTGTGTCTTTCAGAGTATTTTATTAAATTTTGTTTTTGTATTTGAAGATTATGGTTCACTGTTTTATGTATAATTGCTACTTTACTTTTGAGTCTTCTGTCCTGAAGGCTTTCTAAATTTAATGATTTTACTAAAGGTGTTATGAATCTCACTGCTCTATTTTGTGTCTGTTCCAGTTTCTTAATGTTTTCTTGATTGGGAACTTATTAAAATACTTTAAGCTCCGCCCTTTTCATTATCAAATAATTACATCATTTTCTAAACACATGAACCAGAACTCATAAAATACAATATCAAAAATATACTGTCTGTCTAGTCTGTCCTTTCACACATAGATACATAGGTATTTTAAAGCTGACATAGGTGGCTTCCTGGTGGGGCGCTGTCTTGCTACCCATGACAAAATGCTACATTGCTTCCATATGAATAGCATCTGCTAAACTAATTCCATATAATTTCCTCGATAAAAAGTATATATATTAAAGTAGAATATCCCTTTCAGAGAGGGCCGGTCCTAACAATTCCGGACCCTATGCAAAACTGATTCCGCGGGGCCTAGTCTGAGTGGGGATAAGGATAATGAGTGAAAATTAAGATTTTGTATTAGAAAAAAAAATGCAACTTTACTAGTACAAAATTGCGATCAAATTAACTTTACTTTATGAATCTGTCCTAGGTTAATGCATTTATATGTCAGTAACTATAAAAGTAAATAAATTATTGTATATATATTAAGCTTCCGATTACGGTAAAAATTCGCCCGATTAATACATGTTATTACAGGAAAGCTGACAATGCCTTTTTTCTTTTATCACACGTTAGGATTGAAGTTTTCCACAATGAATGATGCCCACAAATGTGACATTTTTTTTAGTAGGTTTTTATGAGTTTTCAGGATATTTTAATAAATTCAGGAGATTTCCAGGAATTTTTCGTATATATTTTGCAATTTAATAATTACACCTAGAGTTAGCTCGGGGCCTATGAAAGCGCGGGGCCCACTGCGACCGCATAGGCTGCAGTGGCCAAAGACCGGCCCTGCTTTCAGAACTTGCGATCTATAGGTCGGATGATGTAACGGTTTAACTGTCTTTAATGCCCGTGGATAACAAAGGTGTTATGTGACCAGCACAACGACCAACCGCCTTTATTTTACCTAAGTAAAGTCAGGTACATATTAAAGTTGGGTATACTAAGGGGCGCCCTAAAAATCCCAGTCTTCATCAAGATTCGAGCCCGGGACTTAGGAAGCCAAGCGCTTCACCACTCAGCCACCGAATAACAACAAGCCAGGAGCAAGTCTCTTGAGAATGCCAGCATATAGCGCCCCTGCTGATATGACGCTCTACTGAAGAACTACAAATTATGAAACGCACTTAGCAGCTACTCACCAGCAAACCACTCCAGGCCTGTCCGTAAGGCAACAACTGAAAGATAAAGAAAATAATCGATAACAAAAAAAAAAATTTGATGAAAATTCTGGCGCATATTAAAAGAAGACTGGTGTAATTTTAATGCCACCCCCCTTGTCGACCTTCACCTGACGAGAGGGTGATGTTCACGTCCACTCAGCAATCCGCCCCAGGGCGTTCCATACATCGATCGCAACCCATACTCCTAACCTTGCGCCACTAAATCTAATTTTTAGATGAAATTTTTAACTAGGAGAAATCCCCAATATTTGATTTGATAAAAAAAAAAAAGAAAAGATTACGCTGAAGAGTTGCACGCAATAGCTCCTTAATGAATGGACGTTACACCGACTGGCACGAGATGAGTGCGATATAATTGTTCTTCTCTGTAGTGTCCTATTTATTACAAAGTTTATTTTAACACACATCGTCTGTCTGTCTGGATGGATGGATTCTTTTACACGTTTTCCCCCCCACTTTTCATTATCGGAACCTGTTGAAACTATGCTCAATTATTCATTGATGATAACTTCACGTGAATCAATAAAAATAAAATTAATTCGTTAATTATTTAGTAACAATGATTATTTTTTTAAGAAAAGGGAAATAAATATTTCAGTGTTGAGGGAAATTGCAGCGATTATGAGTGTTTTTTTTTCTCATTTTATGAGCTTTTTTTTTTTTAAGTAATTTAAATATTTTGTTCCTTTGAAATTTATCTCTCGTTATTTCCAGAGGATATGATCCTCTCCAACACACACACTTACTTACACAGGCATGACGTCACTCTAAAATGAAATTGTCCATATTTATGTCACTTAAGTCATCTATTGCCAACTTAAATACAAGAATGGAAAGGGAATGGTAGCCTGATACACAACACTAAATCGGGAAAACTAATTGATTTGCCATGCGTAAAAATGCTTAATTTAGCAGTGAAACCAAATCGAGTCCTACTTGAAAGTGCCAAAAACTTAATGGCTTTAAGTAAAAATTTAGAAATTCTGTGACACTGGACGGTGACCAAAATTAGCCTTTTGGTTTGACCGCTGACCACGTAGATATGTTCATTGCGACAAGAGATATTCGGACAAATGAATTAAACGCGTTGACTTTCGATGGTTCATTTCGGTTCATTGGTTGTTCGGGGCTAAATGCCATCTTAAAATGATAGAAGTCGTGTGATGTAGTAACAATAAGGCTTGTCTGCTAGTCCGCCACATCTAGTTCAGAGGTGTACGCTTCAGTACACTCGGAATAAGTAAATAGGGCTCCAGATTTACGACAGTGCGTCTACCAAGGACCTTACCTTATACAAACTCAAAAATATACATTTTTAAAAACTAAAATATGCTTCTAAATATATTTTTTTTTAAAAAGGAAAGCGAGATTAAATTAAATCTTTATTTCTTTCTTTTAAAATATAGCATGCTTTTAGAGTATTTTCATTCGCAATTGGATCTTTATTAAAGCATTCGAAAAATTGGAGGGGTCTCCACAAAAATCCTCCATCGGGGCCTCTACATTCTTAAATCCGGTCCTGGGCTAACTATATGTCCTAATCGGCCCTGACTTTACCATACAATCCTTTCCACAAAGTATGTGCTATGTGTTGGGTATCAATTCCCACCTATCGACATTGTCCAATCGGTGGTGTCCCCCCCCCCCCCAACGGTCCACTGAGTGCCGACCCACAGGGTTTTTCGTCCACAATAGCCAATCCGCTCCTGTGCAGAAATAAATAACAAACTTCTCCAACCTAGAACATGAATTTAAATTATAGACTTTTAAATGAGCTGATTAAAATTAGAACAGTTCAAAATGTGTTTTATTTAAAACTTCTATTATTTCAACCGTATTTCCATTCTCCACGATCAATCCTTCTATATCATTCCTTCTATTATTCATCTTAAAGCTCCTCAACTCAAATGCCAACATGGATTTTATGAAGGCAAGTGCTTCTATCAAACGATGTGATAGGCATTAAAACATGCAGCATCCCTCTTGCACAACCCTCTCCGCGACGGTGTCAACGACTGTCCCTTTTTCTTCTTTTTTTTTGTCCCTGAGCGCAATAAATGTGTCAATCAGACTGTCTGTCTTCGAGTGTAAGCCTGGGCCAGTGTCTCCTTCAAAACATTAGCATTTAATGAGGGGACATTCGTATCTTAGATGGGCAAGATGGCTCCTTGTGTCTGAGTTGAACATGGCTAGATAAAAGATAGGGCTAGATAGATAAAAGGCAAGGCTCGTTAGATAGATACCAAGGAAGGTTAGATAGATAAAAGGCAAGGCTCGTTAGATAGATACTAAGGAAGGTTAGATAGATAAAAGGCAAGGCTCGTTAGATAGATACCAAGGAAGGTTAGATAGATGAAAGGTAAGGCTCGTTAGATAGATACCAAGGAAGGCTAGATAGATAAAAGGCAAGGCTCGTTAGATAGATACCAAGGAAGGTTAGATAGATGAAAGGCAAGGCTCGTTAGATAGATACCAAGGAAGGCTAGATAGACAAAAGGCAAGGCTCGTTAGATAGATACCAAGGAAGGCTAGATAGATAAAAGGCAAGGCTCGTTAGATAGATACCAAGGAAGGCTAGATAGATAAAAGGCGAGGCTCGTTAGATAGATACCAAGGAAGGTTAGATAGATAAAAGGCGAGGCTCGTTAGATAGATACCAAGGAAGGCTAGATAGATAAAAGGCAAGGCTCGTTAGATAGATACCAAGGAAGGTTAGATAGATAAAAGGCGAGGCTCGTTAGATAGATACCAAGGAAGGTTAGATAGATAAAAGGCAAGGCTCGTTAGATAGATACTAAGGAAGGTTAGATAGATAAAAGGCAAGGCTCGTTAGATAGATACCAAGGAAGGCTAGATAGATAAAAGGCAAGGCTCGTTAGATAGATACCAAGGAAGGTTAGATAGATAAAAGGCAAGGCTCGTTAGATAGATACCAAGGAAGGCTAGATAGATAAAAGGCAAGGCTCGTTAGATAGATACTAAGGAAGGTTAGATAGATAAAAGGCAAGGCTCGTTAGATAGATACCAAGGAAGGCTAGATAGATAAAAGGCAAGGCTCGTTAGATAGATACCAAGGAAGGCTAGATAGATAAAAGGCCAGGCTCGTTAGATAGATACCAAGGAAGGCTAGATAGATAAAAGGCCAGGCTCGTTAGATAGATACCAAGGAAGGCTAGATAGATAAAAGGCCAGGCTCGTTAGATAGATACCAAGGAAGGCTAGATAGATAAAAGGCAAGGCTCGTTAGATAGATACCAAGGAAGGCTAGATAGATAAAAGGCAAGGCTCGTTAGATAGATACCAAGGAAGGCTAGATAGATAAAAGGCAAGGCTCGTTAGATGGATAAAAGGCAAGGCTAGATAGATAAAAGGCAAGGCTCGTTAGATAGATACCAAGGAAGGTTAGATAGATAAAAGGCGAGGCTCGTTAGATAGATACCAAGGAAGGTTAGATAGATAAAAGGCAAGGCTCGTTAGATAGATACCAAGGAAGGCTAGATAGATAAAAGGCAAGGCTCGTTAGATAGATAGTAAGGAAGGTTAGATAGATAAAAGGCAAGGCTCGTTAGATAGATACCAAGGAAGGTTAGATAGATAAAAGGCAAGGCTCGTTAGATAGATACCAAGGAAGGCTAGATAGATAAAAGGCAAGGCTCGTTAGATAGATACTAAGGAAGGCTAGATAGATGGGCCTACATGGAACATAGTTATTTATTTAATTATAAATATGGCTAGATCGATGCAATACGGGTAGCTAGATGTTGGTCATGGCTAGCTAGATATTGGTCAAAGCTAGCTAGATATTGATCATGTTTAGCTAGATATTGGTCATGTCTAGCTAGATATTGATCATGTCTAGCTAGATATTGGTTAAGACTAGTTAGATATTGGTCAAGTGTAGCTAAATATTGGTCATGAATAGCTAGATATTGGTCATGTCTAGCTAAATATTGGTCATGACTAGCTAGATATTGATCATGTCTAGCTAATATTGGTCCAGGCTAGCTAGATATTGGTCATGGCTAGCTAGATATTGGTCATGGGCTGGCGAGATATAGGAGATGTATTGATACGAGACAGGGCTGGCTAGGTATAGGAAATGTGTTGATACGAGACAGGGCTGGCTAGATATAGGAGATGTATTGATACGAGACAGGGCTGGCTAGGTATAGGAAATGTGTTGATACGAGACAGGGCTGGCTAGATATAGGAGATGTATTGATACGAGACAGGGCTGGCTAGGTATAGGAAATGTGTTGATACGAGTCAGGGCTGGCGAGATATAGGAAATGTGTTGATACGAGACAGGGCTGGCTAGATATAGGAAATGTGTTGATACGAGACAGGGCTGGCTAGATATAGGAGATGTATTGATACGAGACAGGGCTGGCGAGATATAGGAAATGTGTTGATACGAGACAGGGCTGGCTAGGTATAGGAAATGTGTTGATATGAGACAGGGCTGGCTAGGTATAGGAAATGTGTTGATACGAGTCAGGGCTGGCGAGATATAGGAAATGTGTTGATACGAGTCAGGGCTGGCTAGGTATAGGAAATGTGTTGATACGAGACAGGGCTGGCTAGATATAGGAGATGTGTTGATACGAGTCAGGGCTGGATAGGTATAGGAAATGTGTTGATACGAGTCAGGGCTGGCGAGATATAGGAAATGTGTTGATACGAGACAGGGCTGGCGAGATATAGGAAATGTGTTGATACGAGTCAGGTCTGGCGAGATATAGGAGATGTGTTGATACGAGTCAGGGCTGGCGAGATATAGGAAATGTGTTGATACGAGTCAGGGCTGGCGAGATATAGGAAATGTGTTGATACGAGTCAGGGCTGGCGAGATATAGGAAATGTGTTGATACGAGTCAGGGCTGGCGAGATATAGGAAATGTGTTGATACGAGACAGGGCTGGCGAGATATAGGAAATGTGTTGATACGAGACAGGGCTGGCGAGATATAGGAAATGTGTTGATACGAGTCAGGGCTGGCGAGATATAGGAAATGTGTTGATACGAGTCAGGGCTGGCGAGATATAGGAAATGTGTTGATACGAGTCAGGGCTGGCGAGATATAGGAAATGTGTTGATACGAGACAGGGCTGGCGAGATATAGGAAATGTGTTGATACGAGACAGGGCTGGCGAGATATAGGAAATGTGTTGATACGAGACAGGGCTGGCTAGGTATAGGAAATGTGTTGATACGAGTCAGGGCTGGCGAGATATAGGAAATGTGTTAATACGAGACAGGGCTGGCGAGATATAGGAAATGTGTTGATACGAGACAGGGCTGGCGAGATATAGGAAATGTGTTGATACGAGACAGGGCTGGCTAGATATAGGGGATGTGTTGATACGAGACAGGGCTGGCTAGATATAGGAGATGTGTTGATACGAGTCAGGGCTGGCTAGATATATTAGATGTGTTGATACGAGACAGGGCTGGCTAGATATAGGAAATGTGTTGATACGAGACAGGGCTGGCTAGATATAGGAGATGTATTGATACGATACAGGGCTGGCGAGATATAGGAAATGTGTTGATACGAGTCAGGGCTGGCGAGATATAGGAAATGTGTTGATACGAGACAGGGCTGGCGAGATATAGGAAATGTGTTGATACGAGTCAGGGCTGGCGAGATATAGGAAATGTGTTGAAACGAGTCAGGGCTGGCGAGATATAGGAAATGTGTTGATACGAGTCAGGGCTGGCTAGATATAGGAGATGTATTGATACGATACAGGGCTGGCGAGATATAGGAAATGTGTTGATACGAGTCAGGGCTGGCGAGATATAGGAAATGTGTTGATACGAGACAGGGCTGGCGAGATATAGGAAATGTGTTGATACGAGTCAGGGCTGGCGAGATATAGGAAATGTGTTGATACGAGTCAGGGCTGGCGAGATATAGGAAATGTGTTGATACGAGTCAGGGCTGGCGAGATATAGGAAATGTGTTGATACGAGACAGGGCTGGCGAGATATAGGAAATGTGTTGATACGAGACAGGGCTGGCGAGATATAGGAAATGTGTTGATACGAGTCAGGGCTGGCGAGATATAGGAAATGTGTTGATACGAGTCAGGGCTGGCGAGATATAGGAAATGTGTTGATACGAGACAGGGCTGGCGAGATATAGGAAATGTGTTGATACGAGACAGGGCTGGCGAGATATAGGAAATGTGTTGATACGAGACAGGGCTGGCTAGGTATAGGAAATGTGTTGATACGAGTCAGGGCTGGCGAGATATAGGAAATGTGTTAATACGAGACAGGGCTGGCGAGATATAGGAAATGTGTTGATACGAGACAGGGCTGGCGAGATATAGGAAATGTGTTGATACGAGACAGGGCTGGCTAGATATAGGAGATGTGTTGATACGAGACAGGGCTGGCTAGATATAGGAGATGTGTTGATACGAGTCAGGGCTGGCTAGATATATGAGATGTGTTGATACGAGACAGGGCTGGCTAGATATAGGAAATGTGTTGATACGAGACAGGGCTGGCTAGATATAGGAGATGTATTGATACGATACAGGGCTGGCGAGATATAGGAAATGTGTTGATACGAGACAGGGCTGGCGAGATATAGGAAATGTGTTGATACGAGACAGGGCTGGCGAGATATAGGAAATGTGTTGATACGAGACAGGGCTGGCTAGGTATAGGAAATGTGTTGATACGAGTCAGGGCTGGCGAGATATAGGAAATGTGTTGATACGAGACAGGGCTGGCTAGATATAGGAGATGTGTTGATACGAGTCAGGGCTGGCTAGATATATGAGATGTGTTGATACGAGACAGGGCTGGCTAGATATAGGAAATGTGTTGATACGAGACAGGGCTGGCTAGATATAGGAGATGTATTGATACGATACAGGGCTGGCGAGATATAGGAAATGTGTTGATACGAGTCAGGGCTGGCGAGATATAGGAAATGTGTTGATACGAGACAGGGCTGGCGAGATATAGGAAATGTGTTGATACGAGACAGGTCTGGCGAGATATAGGAGATGTGTTGATACGAGTCAGGGCTGGCTAGGTATAGGAAATGTGTTGATACGAGTCAGGGCTGGCGAGATATAGGAAATGTGTTGATACGAGACAGGGCTGGCGAGATATAGGAAATGTGTTGATACGAGACAGGGCTGGCGAGATATAGGAAATGTGTTGATACGAGACAGGGCTGGCTAGATATAGGAGATGTGTTGATACGAGACAGGGCTGGCTAGATATAGGAGATGTGTTGATACGAGTCAGGGCTGGCTAGATATATGAGATGTGTTGATACGAGACAGGGCTGGCTAGATATAGGAAATGTGTTGATACGAGACAGGGCTGGCTAGATGTAGGAGATGTATTGATACGATACAGGGCTGGCGAGATATAGGAAATGTGTTGATACGAGTCAGGGCTGGCGAGATATAGGAAATGTGTTGATACGAGACAGGGCTGGCGAGATATAGGAAATGTGTTGATACGAGACAGGGCTGGCGAGATATAGGAAATGTGTTGATACGAGACAGGTCTGGCGAGATATAGGAAATGTGTTGATACGAGACAGGTCTGGCGAGATATAGGAAATGTGTTGATACGAGTCAGGGCTGGCTAGATATATGAGATGTGTTGATACGATACAGGGCTGGCGAGATATAGGAAATGTGTTGTTACAGGACAGGGCTGGCTAGAAATAGGAAATGTGTTGATACAGGACAGGGCTGACTAGAAATAGGAAATGTGTTTATGTTAAACATGACAACTTAATGTGGGGGACTAAAATACAAACTTATATAAAAAGGTTTGCCTTCAAGTCTACAGATTAATTCAGAGCATTGCAGTATTTCACATGGCTACACAGCCCCAGCTGCGACCTACATTCTTTCCCACATTCAGCGCTGACATAACTATTGTCTGATCTATTTAGATTCTCTTTTCGCCTTCTACCTCAGTAGATTTTCTTTTGGTCTCAAATGTGTATCCCGCGGCCTTTGTAAGTGATTCCCAGATGTCTCATTGCCAAGCCGACAACAACCAGGTGCTCTTTTTCTATGTCAGTTAAAGCAAGTTAGCGCCTAAGCTGAACTCGTATACAGCATATGTTTCAATTGCAAAATATTTTTTATTTTTACCAGAATAGATACCAGGATAGACAATATACTCTGTTGGATGATCCAGTGTATCTCTAACTTATCTTTTCTCAATAACATCACATCCACGTGTATGGGTCTCACACAAGAACATCCACACAGCAAGCACCCTGTTCTCATTCGCCTCCTAATTTCATCACATGCTCCCCTCCCGCCGCCCCCAATCGAACACCTCGTCTCGGGGCGCCCCGAAGTTCATCGTCCCTCACCCCCATTCACATCTATAACGTGGCGCACTGGTGGTAGACTATGACATTCATGCCAATTAGAGAACTAATTTATTGAGGCGCCACTGATACCCCCCCACACACACACACACAGACACACAGTAGTCTTCTTCCAGTTACCCCTTTCCCCTTCCGCCCGCACTGACCAACTCAAGCCACAAAGGACAGAGTGAGATTTTATTCTTTTATTCTTATCTTTCTCTTTTCGCAACGCCAGAATTTGACGTATTACCAGGGGCGGATCTCTGTGGCTTTTGGACGTGACAGAAGCGCAGAATACTAACGTCAAATAGATAGTGGGTCGAAAAAAATACGAACGATCAAGTGTGTGAGAGAGAGAGAGAAAGAGGGAGGGAGAGAGAGAGATAGAGGAGAGAGAGAGAGAAAGAGAGAGAGAGAGAGAGAGAGAGGGTGGTGAAAAGGAGAACTAGAACTAGGGACTTCTTGGTGCTAGGAACACAGAAACTGTATGACAGAATGGAAACTAAAAGATGGTCACTTGCTGGCTTCGGGGGGAAATGTGACTGTGTGTTAATTCTTAGTGATCAGAAAATAATTGATTGTGAATCGTGTGACTGTTATCTGAAGCCAGAGGTATCACTATTTTCACTTGTTCCTATGGTCTGGACAATGTCTTCAAAGGTTTTATCCCTATATTTTTGAGTCTATAAAAGTAGTAAAGTTCCCCTTTCAGACCTTGTGGTCTATAGGGCAGATGATGTAAAGGTCATCTGTTTCTGTGGCCTACGGTTAACAAGGGTGTCATGTGGCCAGCACAACGACCAACCGCCTTTACTTTTCCCCCAACTAATGTCAGGTACCCATTAGAGCTGGGTGGACTCAGAGGCGAAGATCCCGAAATTAAAAAATCCCAGTCTTCACCAGGATTCGAACCCCCGTCCCCGGTTCGGAAGTCAAGCGCTTTACCGCTTAGCCACCGCGCCTCCAATAGAGTCTATACCTCTAACAAATTACAAATGTTTCCTTCAAAAAAAATATTAAGTCCGCCATCACCCGTTCCATACTGTCATGACTTGACGAAGGATAGAGAACGTGTATAACTTTGTTATGGCACATGAGAGATATAATATGACATTACATGTTTTTATTTCATAACACTCATCATGTTAAATTCTTGGTTGACAAGTGATTGTTTTGGTTTAGTGTCCGCCTCTTCAACTCTGCCCTTAGATTATTGAACCATTGAAACACCACACATGACTCTAAAAGCTTGTTGCTGTTTAAAAACGTGCGTAATATATTTTTCAACATCTTCTTGAAAGGATAATAGGACACAACCTCGAAGCTTACAGAGACACTGTAATCATGTTATCTTATCTAAAACAGACGTTACTTCAAAAAAGAAGATGATTACGTCCTACGCGTCATGCATCTAATCATGCATGTTAACCAATTACTTAAATTCTGCCATGTCGTTGGTTTTCCTGGCTAGCTCAGGCAACCCATTCCATGCTCTAAGAGCATTAGGGAAGAAGGAGTATTGGTACAAATTTGTCCTAGCATATGGAACTGAGAATGTGCCTCTATCTTTGTGTCTTTCTGAGTATTTTATTAAATTTTGTTTTTGTATTTGAAGATTATGGTTCAGTGCTTTTTGCATAATTGCTACTTTACTTTTGATGCTTCTCTCCTGAAGACTTTCTAAATTTAGTGATTTTACTAAAGGTGTTACTTGCGCTTCACCGGTGACGTAGATGGACTGGTAAGGACAGACCAAGAGTTTTCTGAGTCTTAAATTGAAGAGAAATAAAAAAGAACATAACTGAACGAAAAAAGAACGAGAACATCAAATATAAAGGAAAAGACATCTGACAACATATCTTACAACATCTTACAACATATCTTACAACATATCTTACAACATCTTAGACGCACGGAAGAATCTGGGATCTGGAATAGGATGTTGTGCTAATTATGATATCATCTTTGAGAAAGTCATCGACTAGGATAAACATCACCCTCAGTGTTCAGGTTATAATGTATCGTCTTTTCATTGCATGGACTAATCGATACCGTATAGAACTCAAAGCATACACACACACACCCACACAACGCATACACACGTTGAAGCCCAAAGCGAGATACAGATATTAATGAATTATGATTATACTTTCCCTATTGGTTAATTAATTACTGAAAATTATGTACTTGAAATCAAGACTCTAACTGACATGTATTGCAGAATGGTTCAAATATGTGGAATACGTATCTATCTATCTATCTATCTATCTATCTATCTATCTATCTATCTATCTATCTATCTATCTATCTATCTATCTATCCATCCATCCATCCATCCATCCATCCATCCATCCATCTATGTATGTATCTATCTATCTATTTATCTATCTATCTATCTATCTATCTATCTATCTATCTATCTATCTATCTATCTATCTATCTATCTATCTATCTATCTATCTATCCATCCATCCATCCATCCATCCATCCATCCATCCATCTATCTATCTATGTATGTATCTATCTATCTATCTATCTATCTATCTATCTATCTATCTATCTATCTATCTATCTATCTATCTATCTATCTATCTATCTATCTATCTATCTATCTATCTATCCATCTATCTATCTATCTATCTATCTATCTATCTATCTATCTATCTATCTATCTATCTATCTATCTATCTATCTGTCTGTCTGTCTGTCTATCTATCTATCTATCTATCTATCTATCTATCTATCTATCTATCTATCTATCTATCTATCTATCTATCTATCTATCTATCCATCCATCTATCTATCCATCCATCCATCGATCCATCTATCTATCTATCTATCTATCTATCTATCTATCTATCTATCTATCTATCTATCTTTGTATCTATCTATCTATCTATCTAATCTATCTATCTATCTATCTATCTATCTATCTATCTATCTATCTATCTATCTATCTATCTATCTATCTATCTATCTATCTATCTTTGTATCTATCGATATTTTTTCTGTCTTTCTCTCATCTTTTTCTGACTGTCTGTCTGTTTCTCTCTCTTTCTCTCTGTATACCGTCGTAAGGCACCTTTATGAAAAAAAATATTACTTTTCTTGTGTTTGAACGTATATTATTAATTTTTAGTAGTCAAAAGTTAGGCAATAAACTACAAAGTACCGGCACCGAATCACTGAGTACCGGCACCTATTTAAAAAAAAAAAAAAACACTGTCTGTATATATATATGTGAGGTTGTGTAGTTACCCTCATATCTGTAATTGAATCTGTACTGCCGCAAAAAGAGTGCTCATATGTAAACTTTTGTTGACAATATCATAGCTTGGTATCTTTCAATTATTTGTACAGTCATTTGTGTTTCAACTGCTCACGTTTACATTACACCATCACAAGCTAGAGTAGAACTTTAGGATTGGACAGTACTGCGTCCTCACTCAGTCTCTACGGTAATTATGTTTTTCCATCCATCCATTTATCCAACTACCAATATCGACGTATTATTAAATGTGGTTTTCAGTTTATGCATATTTTTGACGTATTTCATAAAACTTATTACGTTTTGGCACTATCTTTTTTTTTAGAATCATTTGTTTCGAAGCTTAATTACTATTTTTAATCGATTGACTAGATGAGTAGCAATTCGCACATTTGTGATAAACTATTTTTTCAGAAATCATATAGCTAACATCATTTTAGTATTACCACTCTTTGTAAATTCTACCGGCTATAGTCTTGATTCGGAATGAGAAATTTTTGCGACATAGGAAAAGATAATAAAATGAGTCATACACAAGTCAAGAAAACAAAGAATAATGTTATAGGGGCGAATGCTAAATCATCCTGAGCTTGAGTTGAGTTTGAGTTTTTGGCCCATCGGCACAATTTAGGTCAGGTCGTACCATGTCGTGCCCGTAATCCTTCAAGGGTTACTCTCCCTAGATCATCCTATTGCACTGTAAAAAAAAAACAACAACATATGGATGCATATGCAGCTAAAAATAGAAATATTAGGGTCAAAGTTGACAAAGACCAGACTTACACATCATTCAAATTGCGCAATAAATTATTTCTTATGGTGTTTTGATGTTGTTGTGGTGTGTAGTAGTAAATGTTGAAATGTAGATTACTTGATATAAACTATTAATCATTCACAGTCTGGATTGCGGTTCATTCACCCAACATATATTCCAGTCCAGAAAAAAATTCATAAACGATTCTTCAACATTAAAATAAATTTAATCCACAATAAAGGGGGCACAGTCCAAATGTCAACAGTCCTAATAAGTTCACGTCTTGCTGCGCCATAAGAGTGAGTCGTGACTTTTTAAACCGTCGTGATATCCCATAATTCCTACTTCCGTCCAAATAAAGTTCTATTTAAAGTCGCGTCGCTCAAAAGGAAATCCCCGATAACACTAAACCTATAACAATGTCTTTATATGTTTCTATGGGAACGACTGAGAAAAACTAACTTTATCTACGTTTGTCAAACCCTGAAAATCTTGGGAGTGAATTTTTGTGGGCGTTTGGAGGAAACGAATCTCCTCCCTTTGTACTTATTCAACGAAAAAGCAACAAGTGACCGGAAGTTGAAGGAAGAAAGGGGGTGGGGGTGGTAGTGAATGGAGGTTTTTTGTTCCTTTCCTCAACGATCCTGGTCTTGTCGCCCCCCACAAAAAAAACTCCCCTCCTCCTCCCTTCACTTCCTCACCTTTCTATCTCCAGTTTGTGTATCCAGACTTGAGGGATTTGACCAGGCCTGATAGAGTTGACTCAACACCAAGACAACACCCGCTCCCATGGACGGAGGCCAACGCTTAACGTGGTCAGCGGCGTTGTCACAGCACATGTCAGATGTCCTGATAGGACATGAACCCTCGTTGTGGTGGGGGAAGGTGGGGCGGGGGAGGTTGGAGAGGGGGTGTTACAAAGAAGGAAATAGACCCGAAAAAAAATATATATATGACAGAAATGTTTTTTAACGATAAGCTCCTAGGTTTGATGAAATTATGGGATGGAGTGAAACAAAAAGTATAAGGGAAAGGTTGAGAGTCATTGTTAAGTCACGCTTTTAATTATACGAAACGAAGCAGGACAAATGAATGGAAATGAAGATCTAATATTATTTAATACGTTGTTTGAGCTTTTCATAAGAAGTTTATTAAGAGAAGGAAAACTCTGAATACAAACAGGTATTTGTTTTACATACATGTTTTGGAAGTTTCTTAAGAGATAAAGATGATCAACACCAGGGCCCGAACCTCCCGCATGAAGAGTGGGAACGGCAGACGGAAGGGTATGAACCCGGGACCATTGAGAAGACCGAAAAAAAGTCCAGCGCGAATACTACACGACCAGGCAGCATTAGGGCTCTACCCAAACACAAGAAAAACTTCAGGAGTTGAAGAATTAGGTGGTGACCCTCAGGCAGCTTGCAGCAGACAGTGCTACACCCTGGCAGAGCATTCGAAGCAGCTGTTCACGATCTGTATCCAGTCTTTCTTTCATTTGGAGACACTGCTACACCCTGGCGGAGCTTTCGAAGCAGCTGTTCACAGTCTGTTTCCAGTCTTTCTTTCATTTGGAGACACTGCTACACCCTGGCGGAGCTTTCGAAGCAGCTGTTCACAGTCTGTTTCCAGTCTTTCTTTCATTTGGAGACACTGCTACACCCTGGCGGAGCTTTCGAAGCAGCTGTTCACAGTCTGTTTCCAGTCTTTCTTTCCTTTGGAGACACTGTTGGAAGATGGGGAAAATGATGTTTGGGCGACATTCTTAACAACGATAACCATTGCATTCGCTTCCGTCTCATTTCTATGTGATGATCCATAGTAGATCTTCGATAGAAGTAATCCAGCGAAGCTTTGGCATGTATTCACCAGTCTCATGTCTCCCCCTTCCATACCTTGCGATCTATAGGGCTGACGATCATCTGTTTCTATGGCCAACGGTTAACGATCAGGGTGTACTGTGGCCAGCACAACGACTTACCACGTTTGCTTTCTCCAACTAAAGTCTGGTACTGTAGTGAAACTGAGTTGATTTTCTGCGTGCGTCCAGCGTGTCAGAAGTTCATGCCCAGTGCGTGTTTCATGTCCAGTGTGTGTGTGTGTGTATAGACTGCATCAGTGTTATGCGAGACGTGCTGTTTTCAATCACTGTTTACTGTAGTCTAATTTTGTCAAATAAAGCCATGGTATTGGTATTTTAGTATTTGTTGTTTCATTACAGGTACTCCTTAGATAATGTTTATAGTAACAATATATGCAGGTCGCTACTTGGACTAGAAAGTCAGATGAAATACTGCGCTCATACCTTCGGACTCTCAATGGCATTTGTAAACCTGTATTTACTTACTGAATACGGAGGCAAACCTTTCTTCATGCCATGGCTGCTGCGCCACTGTTTTGAAAATCTTATAAAGGGTCTGGCATGTCGTCCGATGGTCCAGAGTTCAAACCCTTCTCGCCGTCATATCAGGTGACAGGCTGTCTCGCCGTCACACCGGATGGCTGCCTTTTATAGCTGTATGCATTTCAAACTGTTGTACTATGGTCAGGAGTTCAAGCCCTTCTCGCCTTCATATGCTTCCGTCATGCAGGAAGGTTGGGCCAGGAGGTAATCTTTGTTTCTATACAAACCTTCAAACGTCCATAAATTGTCGCAACAAGGAAGCTATGCCGTTAAACCATGCATCTCTCTATGGAGTGAGGTTATCATTTAGTCAGCATTTGTGACCTAAGCCTCATCAAATATAGACAGTGCTGGATTTACCTAATGGCGTAACGTAAGCTATAGCTTGCCCCCCCCCCCAAATTGTTTGTTTGTAAAATGTTTGACATGTTTCGGATGTTCCTTCAGAGTTGAAGATAGTTTACTTCCTAGTCCAAACCTCCCGCAGTACGACGGGGGATGGGAGCGGGCAGGGTTTGAACCCTCGACCGTCGATAAATCCGAACGACAGTCCAGCGAGCAAACCGCACGACCAGGCAGCCATCCTTGCTTAAGACCCCCAAGGGTCCCCCAAAAATGGTTAAAGTGCTATTTTTTTTAGCATTTCTCATAAAGATAAAAAAAATTGGCTTTCAAGGGGCCCAATATCTTTAATAGCTAAGGGCCTTATTAATTCTGAATATTAGAGAGAACACCTTAGAATTACGTTTAATTCAAAGAAAAGTACTGGGCTTTGCTTTTTTTTTATGCCTTTAAAAGTAAAAGTAACAAAAAAAAAAGTGTTAATTGTTTAGATTTTATGAATTGCATTTATTGTTTTCATTACAAAGACACACGGACGTTACTTTGGAATTGTATATAGTTTAGTGATCGTTTACGCTGTTCATAAATCTATTTTTGTTTTCTATACATTATGAATTAATCACCAAAAATAGATGAGAAATGCGTTTTTGGTTAAATTTATTACTGCCAAGTTTTTTTCCACGAATAAAATTGATATTGTAAGGGATTATAAAGTTTCAGTAAATAACTTAAATTAGCTTTCGTTGTTTCATTTTTTTTATTGCCATTATTATTTTAAAAACAACTAACAAATAACAAATAACATATAATTAGATACATCGCAATTGGCAACAACTGTCTTTACAAAAACCTAGTCTCTGCTCCGCACTGACTTCACACACCGTGCTGGTTCTCGCCTCGTACTGGTCACATTGCGAGGTAACGTGAAGTCAAGTCTTTCGTGAAGTCAAAATAATATTTATTATTTAGTTTAGTTCTTTTAATAAATCCAGTGAATTATTTTTTTTTTGTATCATATCGTATAAGCTGTTTCTTTTCTAGTACCATTAGACTAGTCACCAGAGCAGAGAATGGGCTGCATTAGTCAGCCAGAAACAACCAATGACTTTATAAAGTATAAAGAAAAATCTCTAAAACAGACTGTCTTAAGTTTAAAGAATAAAGAAGCGTGCAGTTTACGTAACAAAAGACCCATAATTGACCTAGATAATTAGCACACCTGACTCAGTTTTAAATACACATTAAAAAACTATTGAACGTGTTTTGATAATTTATTGTGGGAATTTATACTCTTTTAACTCTGAGAATGATCTCTCTCAAGAGTTTCCGGTTGCCTTGAAATGTAATCGATTCCCTGTTTCAACAGAAAACACAATTCCGATTCTTAAGTTTCGATTTGCCGTTGTCTCCTCTGTAAGAAGATTCCCAGCTTAGTCAATCTCCCTCCTAGTGTGAAGGCAGGTCATCTCCGCCTAAGTACTAACGCTGGAGGTCAAGCAATACTATTCTGGTCGAAGGGCGGGTGTTGAAAAATCTTTTTATTTCTGCCTCAATGGCCATTCTGGAGGGCAGACAAATTTCTTGGAAAAATCGTCTCTAATGAAGCGTGAAAGTAAATCATTTGCATGGTAGATTTTTTCATTTTTTTTTCGTTTTTTGTTTTTGTTTCAGCCCCAATGAATTGTACTGGTGAACAAAAGCTTAGAAGAAGGCCATAATGACGCAAGCCTCGTTGGTTATAAGGACGTCTAATAGTAGCGTTTTACGCGGTAAGTAGTCCGTTCAAACCAAAGTGTTTCTCATCTGTAAACATGGGGTTCTGAACAGGGAATGCACTGATGTTTCAAAGTCAACATTTTAATTGGACGTCTTTTACTGTTTCTAAAAAAATCCTCCTCTTCATCTACAACATCAACGACAGCATCAACTTCAACATCATCAACATTAACAACAACGACAACTTCGTTAACAACATCGTCAACATCAACCATAACATTATTAACAGCATTTTCAAAATCATCAACAACATCATCAAAAACATCATCAACATCAACAACAACATCCTTAACAACATCATCAACATCATTAACAACATTATCAACATCAACCTCAGCATCATCATCAAAAATTAACAACATCATTAACAACATCAACAACATCTTTATCAACATCATCATCAACAACAACAACATCACCATCAACATTATCAACATCAGCTGCAACATCATTAACGACAAATTCCACGTCCACACCAGCATCATTAACACATCATCAACATCAACACAAAACATCATTAACGAAATCATCAACACCAACAACAGAAACCCACGCTACCATAAGAACTTTGTTTACAAACACCAAAGACCAGGGAATAATTAGCTTTTTATGTCGCGTCAACCTCCACCATTTCTTCTAATCTCCTTCTCTCTAATGAAGATGTTTTTCTGTCTCTTTAATTCCTAAACTACTTTTTAGAATACAATTTTGAGCTGCGACAAACATTTTATTTCTGAACAATCTTTTAAAAAAATCTTATCTACGTGGCAAGAAAATGTTTGGAAATTCTTTTTACGAAGCTTATATCAACTCACTTTGTCTGTCTGTCTGTTTATCTGTCTGTCTGGTAAAAATTGTGTCCACGTTATTTCTCCACCACCAATTCCAGGTTTAAGTTGATATTTTGAACAATTAAAAAAAAATTAACAAAATAGTTACTGGCAATTAATTATTTTGTTTACTACCAACAAGGGAAGTTAATCCTTTAATATTCACGGATATGGCTAAATAATGTAGGGTTTTGTCCCCATAATATAGTTGTTGACATTATTTCTCCCGCACCCATTCTCGGATCAAGTTGAGACTTTACACAATTATTGTATCTAACAAAATACGAATTAATAAAAAAAAATAACCGTTAGTCAATTAATTATTGGTCATCAATTATTTTATTTGATATCGAACAATGAACATAACTTCTATATTACTGAGGGATACAGTTGTAAGTGCGGAGCTCTTTCCTTTAGATAAGCTTTGTTTTATTTAAGTTTTTTAAAATATATTTTTCTAGTATTGTTTTTAATGGACCTGGATATGATGTGAAATTTATTTGAAAATAGTCCGATATGTATAAAGAATACTATCATTCCATTGATTTTAAGTAGCGTCTCTTTCATTTGATAGCATTCTTAGTGCGATAAAAAAAAAATCAATCTCTTTTGTTGACTTGAGGGCGGGAGGTGGGGGGCAGAGGGTGTGTCTTGGAGAAGGCTTCCGTGCTGTTTTATGATGCTCAGCAAACACAACTCAGCTCAAGTTGGGATTCGAACTCTCGAGCCCCGTCCTCACCCTTGATAGATAGCCAAGTTGTATATATCACTCAGCCACACACACACACCCACAAGTATATAGGCTCTATTGATTAAGTGTTAAATTTATTTTAAAAAAAATAACGTCGATTCTTTTTGTTTATTCACACTAAGCAGGGCCGGTCCTACATATTGTGGGGCCCTATGCGAAACGGATTGCGCAGGGCCTATTCTGGGTTGTGATAAGGATAATATGTGATAATTAAGATTTTGTATTAGAAAATAAGTCTTTGCATTTTATTCATACTTTACTAAAAAAAACAATATCACTGTCAAATTAGCTTTACGAGCCATCTACATTTCATAATAGTTTTTCAGCAAAAAGCTGATAAACATTCAGATTTGCCTTTTAGATTTATTATCGACAAGCAAAATATCTCTTTTAATTTTTTTTAAGAGGTCGAGAAAGATTGAGATCTATATTTGTGTGCCAGTGACTATTAAAGTAAATTAAGAATTTGAACTTCTTGTTTTGGTTAAAATTCGCCTTATTATTACATTTTTATTAATTGAAAGCTGACAATGCTGTTTTTTTTTTTATTGCTAGTAGGATTGGCGTTATCCATATTGAATGACACCCAGAAATGACAATTTTGTCTGTTTTTAAGGAGATTTAATAATAATAATAATAATAATAATAATAATCTTTATTATCCGTAAGGAAATTTGTCTTACAATTTGTGCATTACACCAAACAAAAAACATTATAACTATAAGAAACGCCACTTGTTACGTCTTCATATTGGATGAGACTCTTTAGACATGAAAACGACAAATCACAATTTATAAATACTTTAATCTTTATTAATACTGAAAACACTTTCTTGTTCATATTCCTCCATTTTGATTCTTTCTTCCTTTCAACATGCAATCGCACCATTTCACATTCACACTAAGATGCGCACGTAACACCCCCCCCCCCCCCCCCTGTTTAACAAGTTCGATGCACATCGAACGTCCAAAATACAAATCACTGAATATATTATCAGACTATTCCAAGTTAAAAAAATCGGTAACATATAAAACCATAATGTAATAACTAAACAAAATCAAACACAATGTCATGTTAATACCAATACAATCCCAACATGAAATAACAATTATATTCATCACAATAATAACTGTTATTATGAGCAATTGAAACCACTTCTGTTAACATTTATCTATAAGTAATCATATTTCTATCAATACAACTCCCCACTCATAATTGTATGCCTGTACAAAACACCATCATTCCAGTCGTAATCAAATAGTTAACAAACAAAGTCTATCTTGCTCCATGCATATTGTAACAACAATATTCAATTCATTACACATATATTTATTCATTGTAGAATAGAACAATAAATAATGTCCATCATTCCTACCTTTTCTAATCATATCTATATAATTCTAACATTATTGACATGCCATCCTTTCCGCTTCCCTCCTTTGCAATGATGTCCCATTGTGATTCTACTACCTAATGAATTAGCTGTACTGTTTTCTAGGCTGCTAATATCCCTCTCTTTTCTCGTATACGCCTCTTCACTATTGTACCTTGAATCCTTAATTCTAATTAACTGTTGACACTGTCTTCTAATATGCCCCCTTCTCCCACAATTAAAGCATAAGATGTATGGATTTGTACGTCTGTATGTGGGCTTATATCGCTTTCCCTGTACCACTGATTGCCTTACTTTACTTTGATTTGGACACATTCCTATTGCATTGCTTTCTACCTTATCTGTTAATTCTTTCTTCTCGTGCTCTCTGCTACCCATGTCATCTGATGTATGAGATCTTATGTCTTCTTCCACATCCCCATTTCTACCTCGCGTAGACTTTATCCCATAATATTTCTTCCAATTCACAATCTCCCTTACTGAACATTTTTTCACCCCATGGATATTCCCAATAATTAACAAATCAGTTTTAAGTATATTTTAATAATTTCAGGAGATTTTTATGACTTTTTCGTATATTTTACAATTTCTGGAGAATTCCAGAAAACCTTTAATAATAAGTTAAAATGGTTTATTTTAATAATGTACACCTAAAATTCGCTCTGGGCCTAAGAAAGTGCGAGGCCCACTGTGGCCGCATAGGTTGCAGTGGCCTAAGATCTGCCCTGACATTACGTGTAGGCCTATTCTAAGCACAAGGTTGCGCTATAACAGTCAAGAAATAAAATATTTTCTTCTGGAACGCTATCTGAGGCTATTACAACACTTTGCCATCTTATGCATTTATTATGGTTCCATCCATCAAGTAATGACACCATCGTCTGCGATGTGCTTATTATTAATGTCATATTAACATGTCTTGGACATCACATGTAAAATCGTACTCTCTAATATTGGCCGCAGACGAACACGCTCACGCGCCATACCACCAACCAATCAACTGCCTCGATTCTTGTCACGTGTCACTTCCACTTCATTCGAGACAATGTGTCTATTATTTCAAAATCCCTTTTTTACATACGGGATAGCAATTAGTAGTTTCGTAAATCGAAATAGAATTAAATTGACTTTAATAGTTTTAAAAAGCTAGACAACACTTATCGAAGCGACGCACTTTAGTTGACGGAATTGAAACGCGACTTTTAGTGACGTCACAGATAGTCGGGTTGGGCTTGTTTATATGTTATTTTATTCCGCTGGTATCAGGACTTTAAGGTAATAACATCGATTATTGACAGAGACTCGACTGAAGACCTTTATGTATTAAAATTGGTTCGAATTGCTGAACAGTCCTGACTTAGTTCTTCACCAGTTCTTGTGGTGGTTTTGTCTTTGCACTGAGCTTGCATAAATTTAAAATACAACCACTCAACACTCGATGTTAGACATACACTTACAACATCAAGGCAACCATTACAGTTGGCTTTGTACTAGTAGTAGTTATATAAAAAAAAATTCATTAGTTATCGACTGCACACCCCGAAAAAAAAAGTAATGGTGCTACTAAACACAGGCACCTACTGTTAACTTTTTAATGTATTTTTTTGATTGATTTCGCTTAAAATTATAATTTTCTTCTGCCTCTTTTCCTTTAGGCCCACATCCGTTTAATTTCCATGTCCCTTCATTTCAAAACTTGGAAGTTAAAAAGAAATGATTCTATTCATTTAATAAGATGAGTTGGATTCAAACCAACGTTGAAATAATTGCATTGAATTGAACTTTAATGGAACAATTATTAAGCAGCAGCGTAACATGCCAGGGCACGGTTCTATGAATATATTGTTATGGCACAATAAGGAATTTGTTATTTGTTTCATAGAATGGGAAAAGTTTTGACTTAGAGACAATGACGCGACTAGAAAAACACAAGGCTAGGATTTAAGCAAGAATTGCGAAATGTAAACAGACTTGTTCTGAAGAATTTAGAGAGAGGCAGGTTTTATGGATGTAGAGATTTACCTTCATGACATTCGACAGTTCCCTTCTTTAGTATTTAACTTCTCGTTCGACATTGGCTATCAGCGTCAACTAAATTATATTCTTGACCTTTCATCTTTGTTATTTGATTTTCCATTTGACTTATCTGCGTAAATGAGTGGAAGCGCCTAACACTTGCATCAAATCGTTCGATAAATTTTATTGTGTCTGTCTGTCTGTCTGGTCAGATTCTTTTACACGTTTTTTTCTCCAACTTTACATTCTCGGATCAAGTTCAAACTTTGGACAATCACTCATTATCGACGACAACTCATAAATCAATCAAAAAAAATCAGTTAATTAATTAGTGTTTTATATAAAAAGGTGGAGGCGCGGTGGCTGAGCGGTAAGGCGCTTGGCATCCGAACCAAGGGTCCCGGGTTCGAATCCTGGTGAAGACTGGGATTTTTAACTTCGGGATCTTTGGGCGCCTCTGAGTCCACCCAGCTCTAATGGGTAGCTTATATTAGTTAGGGAAAAGTAAAGGCGGTTGGTCGTTTTGCAGGCCTCATGACACCCTCGTCAACCGTAGGCCATAGAAACAGATGACCTTTACATCATCTGCCCTATAGACCACAGGTCTGAAAGGGGAACTTTACTTTACTATATAAAAAAGGGAAATAAATCTAAGAGTATTGAAAAAGGGGCAGCAATTCAGCAGCTATTTCCCTTACGTAAGCTTTGTTTTTCAAAACGTACATTTTATTTTTGGTTTCTTTCATACACATTTTATTTAAAAATCTAATCTCTAAAACAAAAATTGCTCGAGATGGTAACAGTATTGCACGAACTAAAACTCCAGCAAAACATGTCCTAGATCAGTGGTTCTCAACCTTTTCAGCTGGGCGACCACTCTTTACAATCCCACACTCTGCCGCGACTCCCACCCCCTCCTTTCCCCCACTCTCAGACACAAAGCAATAGAAGAATAGACAAATCTATTCATTTTTTCGATGGTCTCTGGCGACCCCTGGCACATCGTCAATCGACCCCCCCCCAAGGGGGTCGCAACCCACAGGTTGAGAACCACTGTCCTAGAATATCTACTTAGGATGCGAACACGTTTTTCTTTACTGCCTATGAATCTTTTTTTTTTCTTTTAAAAGTTTTTTTTCCCAGTTGTCGTGAAAATCAATTGGGGTGGCTTGTCTGTAGGATGCCTGGTCCAATGAGCCTCCTTCACGTCATAAAAACGTGCAGGCCTGTCTATTCTTAGAACTACTCGCTCCTGATTTGGCTTCATTCACCTCTTTCTCCTCATTTCTTTTTTCTCTTAAATACTCTAAATGTTATGCCAAGCTGGAATAAAAATGTCGCCGTGTTTACAGAAAAGGTCAAGAGAAAAAACAAATATTAGAACATTTCGTCTTGAAAACTATTTTTTTTTCATTTTTGAATTAATAATAACAATAATATAAGAATAATAATATATTTTAATCCGAAACGTGTAAAATAATATACATATAAAAATTGTTTTTTTTCGGTTCGCAGAATGTGGGGTTGGGTTGGATTGAACCGGCGAAACTCGAGACGACAGTCTAGAGCGTATACCATGCCACCAGGCGGCTTTCTCTATGGTCAAAATCATTCTGGGTTTGATTTATTAGAATCAGAGGTGACAAATTTTAGGGTGGCAAATATGTATTTATGTGCAGTGGGTGGGAATATGATATTTTTTGTGTGACTGTCAGGCAATGTTAAGGGCATAAGATTCTGAGTTTGATTTTCGTCATGTATCGAGGTTTCACCAAAACCTTTGAAAATCTTTTGCTACAGTTTACAGTATACTAAAAAAAAAACAACCTCCCGTCCCCCCGATCAGAACATTGGAGGTTACTTGGAATGGGCCATCGGTCTCTGTTGAATATCCCCCCAAGCTGTCGAAGACATGTGCCTTGGAAATCCACCGGAAGTCAGGTTTTTCTCACGTTGTTATCTCATCTGTTTTCACCGACGGACATTCCCACCAGGGCGTCACAACGGGGTCACGGGAGCTGGAATCCCTGGCCGAAGTATGTCCAGACTTTTTCAAGCATAAAAGACGTCATAAGTCATATACATTTCTGTCAGATGTCCGACGTAGCTGGCGCCTATGATATAAATTACATATAATATAATAATAATACTTCATGTGAAAGGTGGCCACACTTTGTCACCAGTGTATCTATAATAAAGAAATGCCATTGTACCTTAGTGAACTGATCACTACATATGTCCCTCGTAGAGCCCTGCGTTCAGTGGAGTCAACGCTTCTAGTGGTGCCACGTTTCTCCCTCAAAAGCTACGGTCTGCTGGCTTTCTTAGTGCACGGACCAAAGGTTTGGAACTCACTTCCATATAATATCAGACAGACAACATGCTACACAGCATTCAAGAAGGACATTAAGACCTATCTGTTATAAACTATTTTAGATTAGTTTGTCATTTTAGCTCTCGTGTTCATGTTTGTAATGTTATCACAGCACCTTGAACCTACATTTTATTGTTATCAGCGCTCTATAAATCAAATTATTATTAAAATTCAAGTTAAAGTTTACAGCTAAACCCAGTTTCCGGAGACTCTAACGTTATTACTATTATTTCCATAATCCACTGTCGTAAGAGAAATAAAACTTTTTTCTGACATTTAGGAGTCTAATACCATCACAACCCAACCAATCTACACTTTGAAATCTTCACTAATCAAAATGTGTGTGATTAGATTTCTTTTTGTTTCTAATTTTAATCTCCTACACAACAACTAAATCAAAGAGACTCAGGAACTGTTTCACAGGCCAGGCTGACCTGGACGCTGACCTTGGCTAGGTTTATTACAGACTGACACCACCCAAGACGATGTCTGGGATAATCCTCGGTACGTGGCTAGTACCAGATAATGCCTGATTTATTCCGGTAAACTCCGCGGTCGCTGATCCCGAGACTGGATTCCCTCGTGAATCCTACCCAGCGTATATGATGCAGCCCAGAGATGAGGAACAGCCTGCAGTGTTAAGGGTTAATTCCCCTGTTGACGGATATATAGACATTTAAACTCGTTTTTCTTATAGAGAAACGTTTGGTCCGATATTTTCGATAGGCAAATAATAGATCTGCTAAAGTCAGTGCTGGAGTTAAGAGTATTAAAACAGGCATAAGATTTTACTGTTGGATTCTACATAGAGATAGAACGATATACAAACCTAAAAAAAAAAAAAAAACGCGATAAAACACTGAATCATAAAATACACATAAAGTATTCTAACCAGATAAAACGCATACAAGGACAAATTAATAAAACAAATATCTACCCCAGTAGCTAGGACACACTCGTAAAAGTCATATTTTTTACATTTCCACTCGTGAAAGAAACGGGTTGTCTGTATCAGTCGATGACTTAGTGGAGTGTCGATGTGTCATTATCATTGTGTTAACCAAGTAACGTGCGCTTTTGTCAAGATAAGTGTATATTATATTGTCAAGATAAGTGTATATTATATTGTCAAGATAAGTGTATACTATATTGTCAAGATAAGTGTATATTATATTGTCAAGATAAGTGTTTATTATATTGCCAAGATAAGTGTATATTATATTGTCATGATAAGTGTATACTATATTGTCAAGATAAGTGTATACTATATTGTCAAGATAAGTGTTTATTATATTGCCAAGATAAGTGTATATTATATTGTCAAGATAAGTGTATACTATATTGTCAAGATAAGTGTATACTATATTGTCAAGATAAGTGTTTATTATATTGCCAAGATAAGTGTATATTATATTGTCATGATAAGTGTTTAATATATTGTCAGGATAAGTTTATAATATATTGTCAAAATAAGTGTATATTATATTGTCAAGATAAGTGTATATTATATTGTCAAGATAAGTGTATATTATATTGTCAAGATAAGTGTATATTATATTGTCAAAATAAGTGTATACTATATTGTCAAGATAAGTGTATACTATATTGTCAAGATAAGTGTTTATTATATTGCCAAGATAAGTGTATATTATATTGTCAAAATAAGTGTATATTATATTGTCAAGATAAGTGTATGTTATATTGTCAAAATAAGTGTATACTATATTGTCAAGATAAGTGTATACTATATTGTCAAGATAAGTGTTTATTATATTGCCAAGATAAGTGTATATTATATTGTCAAGATAAGTGTATATTATATTGTCAAGATAAGTGTATACTATATTGTCAAGATAAGTGTTTATTATATTGCCAAGATAAGTGTATATTATATTGTCATGATAAGTGTTTAATATATTGTCAGGATAAGTGTATAATATATTGTCAAAATAAGTGTATATTATATTGTCAAGATAAGTGTATAATATATTGTCAAAAAAAGTGTATATTATATTGTCAAGATAAGTGTTTAATATATTGTCAAGATAAGTAAATAATATATTGTCAAGATAAGTGTATATTATATTGTCAAGACAAGTGTATATTATATTGTCAAGATAAGTGTTTAATATATTGTCAAGATAAGTAAATAATATATTGTCAAGATAAGTATATATTATATTGTGAAGATACGTGTATATTATATTGTCAAGATAAGTGTATACTATATTGTCAAGATAAGTGTTTATTATATTGCCAAGATAAGTGTATATTATATTGTCATGATAAGTGTTTAATATATTGTCAGGATAAGTGTATAATATATTGTCAAGATAAGTGTATATTATATTGTCAAGACAAGTGTATATTATATTGTCAAGATAAGTGTATAATATATTGTCAAGATAAGTGTATATTATATTGTCAAGACAAGTGTATATTATATTGTCAAGATAAGTGTTTAATATATTGTCAAGATAAGTAAATAATATATTGTCAAGATAAGTGTATATTATATTGTCAAGACAAGTGTATATTATATTGTCAAGATAAGTGTTTAATATATTGTCAAGATAAGTGAATAATATATTGTCAAGATAAGTATATATTATATTGTGAAGATAAGTGTATACTATATTGTCAAGATAAGTGTTTATTATATTGCCAAGATAAGTGTATATTATATTGTCATGATAAAAGTTTAATATATTGTCAGGATAAGTGTATAATATATTGTCAAAATAAGTGTATATTATATTGTCAAGACAAGTGTATATTATATTGTCAAGATAAGTGTATAATATATTGTCAAAATAAGTGTATATTATATTGTCAAGATAAGTGTTTAATATATTGTCAAGATAAGTAAATAATATATTGTCAAGATAAGTGTATATTATATTGTCAAGACAAGTGTATATTATATTGTCAAGATAAGTGTTTAATATATTGTGAAGATAAGTGAATAATATATTGTCAAGATAAGTGTATATTATATTGTCATGACAAGTGTATATTATATTGTCATGATAAGTGTTTAATATATTGTCAGGATAAGTGTATATTATATTGTCAAGACAAGTGTATATTATATTGTCATGATAAGTGTTTAATATATTGTCAGGATAAGTGTATAATATATTGTCAAGATAAGTGTATATTATATTGTCAAGACAAGTGTATATTATATTGTCAAGATAGGTGTATAATATATTGTCAAAATAAGTGTATATTATATTGTCAAGATAAGTGTTTAATATATTGTCAAGATAAGTGTATATTATATTGTCAAGACCAGTGTATGGTCATGATCAGTGTATAATATATTGTCAAGATAAGAGTATATTATATTGTCGTATAGGGACGGAGAGAAACGGACAAACACGGTTTAACTCTTTTTCTCCGTAATTTTTTAACACATTCTGGTGGAATCAACGTTGGTATCGTCAGTTAGGAGAGAAAGAGTTAAACGACTAAGGAATAGGTGAAGGTGAAGAAATATATTTAATTTGACACTTCATTTTCTAGACAATACACACATTTGAGAACCGCTGATGTTGAACCTTGGAAAACGTAAAAATTGATTCCTTTTTTTTGTTAAATATCTTAATCGACTAGACGAATAAAAAAAAAAAAAAGCAACTATAATCTACATGTTACTGAGAAAAGTTGAAATAGTTTGTGACTGGTGCACACGAGGTGGAGACGATCCAGTCAACAGTGCTATCATGAATGCTCGAGTTCTGAAATTTCATCAGAAATGTAACCGACGTGCCGGAAGTAGACTTAACAACGAATCAACCAATGTAATTCAAGGAGACAATTGTTGAAGGGATAGTTATCATGTTTGTTTTTCTATTGACACCGTTTACTGGACAACTTCTTATGACATTGAAAAAAACAAATATTTTCGTTTATTGTTTTTGTTCATCGATTTTTTGAGCGTCTTTCAAAGTGGTTCTATTGTTTTCATTACAAGTGGACATCGAGTATACACCAGGTTGTTTTATCTATTGGTCTGGGCAGCTGCCTCTTGAAGACAAGTGGGCTCCACCAATGTTGATTCTAGCTTCGAAGTACGAATCAAGCTGCAAGATATAAATCATACACATTAATAAATATTTCTTTATACTTAGGCCTAAAAATGTTTGTCGGAATAAAGCGGCATTCTTCCAAACAAGAAACGACTGGAATGTTTATTCAAAAAGAAAAACTCTGACGCTTGTTGAACTATCCGCCAACATTGTTGTGTGTTTTAGTTTTTTTTTTACTAAAAATGTTTTCCGTTGAAAAAAAAAAGGATTTCTTTTTTGTTATATTTTTATGTGTTGCAATGAGAACTGCGCCGCTAAAACTGGGCTCTTAATTCTAAATTAGAAAAAAAAACTAGATTTAAAAAAAAGAAGAAAAAAGTCATTTATTTTGTAATCAAGGGGGAACAACAGATAAAAATACACGAGTGTTATTATTCATTTTTATCGTTTTGTTCATCTTTCTGTCCCTCTTTCTTTCTGTCCCTCTTTCTTTCTGTCCCTCTTTCTTTCTGTCCCTCTTTCTTTCTGTCCCTCTTTCTTTCTGTCCCTGATTCTTTCTATCTTTCTCACGGTTAGGGTTCGTCTCTCTGACATGTTTTGTTCCGCCAATTTTTCTACCTTTCTCTCTGTCTTTCTTCTATACATCTAATTCTCTGTCTTTCTTTCCGTCCACCTTTCAATCTTTCTTTCTGTCCTTTATTCTTTCTGTTTTTATTTCCAACATTTTTGTCCACCTTTCTGTCTGTCTTTCTTTCTGTCCACTTTACTCTGTATTTTTCTTTCTGTCCATCTTTCTCTATGTCTTCCCTTTAGTCAACCTTTCTCTATCATTCTTTCTGTCCACCTTTTTCTTTTTCCTTTAATCCACCTTTCTCTGTCATTCTTTCTGTCCACCTTTCTCTCTGTCTCCCTTTAGTCAACCTTTCTCTGTCATTCTTTCTGTACATTTTTTTCTTTTTTTTCTTTAGTCAACCTTTCTCTGTCATTCTTTCTGTCCATCTTTCTCTGTCTCCCTTTAGTCAACCTTTCTCTGTCATTCTTTCTGTCCACCTTTCTCTGTCTCCCTTTAGTCAACCTTTCTCTGTCATTCTTTCTGTCCACCTTTCTCTCTGTCTCCCTTTAGTCAACCTTTCTCTGTCATTCTTTATGTACAACTTTTTCTTTTTCCTTTAGTCAACCTTTCTCTGTCATTCTTTCTGTCCACCTTTCTCTCTGTCTCCCTTTAGTCAACCTTTCTCTGTCATTCTTTCTGTACAACTTTCTCTTTTTCCTTTAGTCAACCTTTCTCTGTCATTCTTTCTGTCCACCTTTCTCTCTGTCTCCCTTTAGTCAACCTTTCTCTGTCATTCTTTCTGTACAACTTTCTCTTTTTCCTTTAGTCAACCTTTCTCTGTCATTCTTTCTGTCCACCTTTCTCACTGTCTCCCTTTAGTCAACCTTTCTCTGTCATTCTTTCTGTACAACTTTCTCTTTTTCCTTTAGTCAACCTTTCTCTGTCATTCTTTCTGTCCACCTTTCTCACTGTCTCCCTTTAGTCAACCTTTCTCTGTCATTCTTTCTGTACAACTTTCTCTTTTTCCTTTAGTCAACCTTTCTCTGTCATTCTTTCTGTCCACCTTTCTCTCTGTCTCCCTTTAGTCAACCTTTCTCTGTCATTCTTTCTGTACAACTTTCTCTCTGTCTTTCTTTCTGGCCAATTTGCGGCTTACCCTTCTGTCAAACTTTCTGTAAACCTTTCCTTTTCTGTCAAAAGTTCTGTACCATCATCCGTTAATCTCTCTGCGCTCTTTCTGCCAATATACCTAAGAGACACCCGGAGGACGTAATCATCTTCAAGTAACGTCAGTATTTTATAAGAAAGATAAGATAATCTTTAAGCGGTTGTGTGTGCTCCACCACAGAAGTGACTGGATAAAAATGTTTAGTGCTTTAAGACTTTTTATTGAAACTACCAGATAAGCGGCAAGTTTAGGGACATCAACCCCCATCCCCACGCTACACACACATACGCACACACACACCCACGTGTAAAGTTAAGTAGTGCTTAATGTTCGGCTAGAATGATGTTGACCATTAACCGGACCGGGCTGACCAGACAGCGTAACATCAGATCGCTTTCTGTCTGAGTGATTTCAACTGAAATGGGAATAGTTTAGGCTATCTGAGTGACCGAACGTTTGGAAGTAACGAAATGAAAAAAAAAAGTCCTGCAAAAGAATAAAAATTGTACAAATCAGTATTCTAGTTACTCTAAACTGTTCAGTTCTACAGGCCTACTAAAACATGAAATAATAATATAGGTTTATATGGCTAGAATTGAAAAGAATATCATTGAACTTAACATTAAAAGCCTGTATTAGGTTTTGTAACAATCACCCACTGTTTTGTGTTGAATATTGGTTTATTAATTGTAGTTATGTATTGTGTAAATACTAACCATGTCAAACTCCTGTTTTAAGAAGACGGATTTAGAAATGATTTTTAAACTGCTAGAACTAGAAGGCGTGGGTTCAAACTTCAGATACATCTGTCTTTTTCCATTTCTTATACTTGGGCCTTATACAAAGTACTGTGTTGTACACTATGCTACTTTTGTGATAATAATATTAATATATTGGCCTCCTTCAGTCGTAGAACGACTATGGTTCATCTCAGAGCACACTTCCTCATGTGGCTGTGGAGCCCTATTTTGGAGAGACACTCCGTCCACAAAATAGCGCAGGTTAAGGTGGCTTTTGCTTTGGTGGTAGAGGAGCTGGCCATTTTTCGAATTGTACGTTTTTCTTCCTGAGCTGAGACCCATGTTCTTTCACTGTCATAGCCTTTTTGGTCTCTCTCTCTATCTCCATCTGTAATAATATTAATACTACTACTACTACTACTACTAATAATAATAATGATAAACCTCTCCCACGTTACAGGCAAAAACTCTCCCTGGAACATCTTCGTTGCCTGTCAGAGGGCGGTACTGCTGCAGACCTGCCACATCACCAGAAAATTCCTCAGTGGAAACGCCTTTTCACAAACATTAAACGAGGACAGTTTTCTCAGTAATCGTAATCTTTGCTGCCCTTTTTGGCTGATATAATCAGTATATGCAGTAAAATTTAGTTGTCTAGGATAGTACCAAGATACTAAGTAAATGAAAGCCCTGGCCAGATTTTTTTAAAAGGCTACTACCCTCTTCAGATATCAATATATAACTGCACTTAATTATATGAATACATCTAAAAGCATGTCATACTTATCAATAAAGAAATGGAACACTTGTAGATTTTATCATATTGCGCTTATTTTTCTTGTATATTAACATGCATGTATTTTGTAAAACAATATTACTCATAAGTGAGGACAAAGCTTCGGAAGGCCGTACAGTTTTGCGATGCCCTAAATCTAGCACATCTTAGAAAAGCGAAGTCCTCATAAATTAGCTGCGTGCGAGCCCGTTAGTGTGATATGGTACTGTATATATGGTCTACGCTCACGGTCACGGGCCCTCGTATGACCATCGCCCGGAACCCCGCGAACTGGTTAGGCCGCCTCTGGGCCAATAATTTGGTTGATGGTGTCATTATGAATCTAATCAGTAATTATCTTCCATAAGCTATTATTAAAAGTGAAAAGGTCTAAGTGTGTCTATACGCCACACAGTGACAACTTTCACATAATACAGCTGTTATAAAATTAAATTGATAATCTAGACGTCATTTTAAACGATACGTATTTATTTTAAAGTCCACTCGGAAGAATTTCGAACCAAAAAAAAAAAACAAAACACTTTGCCAAACCTGTTCCTGTGTATGGTCATTAGATTCGATGACCCCCTTTTTTTCTCCCTTCCTCCGTCTGGCCAACTAGTAATTCAATTACTCAGGAATGAGATATCGACACGGAGAGAGTGTATGCTGGATCGGCCTCTTCAAATCCATTCTGCGACTTCAGGCCTTCCGGCTTTCCAAGGCCTGACCACGTGATAATGCCAGCTGTGATGTCATCCCGTCAATGTCACGTGGTTCGCTTTGAATATCGTAGGAACAGGGGCGGCGTGCATGAGTCTAGGCCGTTATGGAAACGATGCAGTTAATCGGATCTTCTTTTCATTTCATCTATCTACACAAGTAGAATAACGTTTTTTTAAAAATGCACTTATAAATGCAAACATAAGAAGTAAAATAAAAAACGAAACAATTATAAACAGATCTTTCTCACCTGATTCACAAACATACTAACACATATACAAGTCAGTGCTTCAGTTGAGACTCTAGAATGTTAATCAAAGTCGCTACCATCTTACCAAAAAAGCACTTTATAATATCAATATGTAAATCTAATAGCATATCATGTTTATTTATAGAACTAAATAAGACTAGAAGTCACGCAATGTATGCGTCAAGGTCTCCTAGTTTAAAATTAAATAAAATGTTTATAACAAGTCAAGTTCGAGAAGCTACGGCAATTACACATCAAAGTCTTTTTGTTTACATAAATATTTTATTTTAAATTAACTAGCATCGACCAAATGCGATTTCTTGCGCGTAGTAGAAATTGGAAATTCTATATACTAAATTTATATTTCTAGTTAATTCCGAGGACTTGGCTGTATATACAAAGAAGGACAACAAAATAAAAGAGTAATAAAATGAGTTATCTTTCCATGACTTTTTTTTTCACCGTTGTGTCCTGCATAGTTGGCCACGAAGAACATTATATATATATATATTAAAAAACTGGAACAGACACAAAATAGAGCAGTGAGATTCATAACAAACGAATATTCACATTTGACTAGAGTAACACCTTTAGTAAAATCACTAAATTTAGAAAGCCTTCAGGACAGAAGGCTCAAAAGTAAAGTAGCAATCATACATAAAACACTGAACCATAATCTTCAAATACAAAAACAAAATTTAATAGAATACTATGAAAGACACAAAGATAAAGGCACATTCCTCATCCCATATGCTAGGACAAATTTGTACAAATACTCCTTCTTCTCTAGTGCTATTAGAGCATGAAATGGGTTGCCTGAGCTAGCCAGGAAAACCAGTGACTTGGCTGAATTTAAGTCAATTGGTTAATATGCATGACTAAATGCATGACGCGTAGGACGTAATCATCTTCTTTTTTGAAGTAATGTCTGTATTATATAAGATAAGATATATATATATATATATTATTTTATTTTCATCGAGGCTGTTTAACAACAACTTTGAGATAAGATGGTCTCTATGTCCTGTTAGCGCGTGTTGTGGCTTCAAAAGTGCCGAATAGTTGGTAGCACACGTTCTTTAGTAATGAGTATGAGACTTGGACAGTGGGAGGTTTCTAATTGGAACATTATTGGTCGAGTTTTTAGCCTCACGCTTGATCGAGACAATCGATTAGACGGCCGTCAGGAGGGGGGAGTCGCTCGGAGAGATGGTTTAAAATAACAATTGTTGTATTGACCGAAATACTGACCAAGGCGAACCTGGAATATTAAATACATCATTACTGGATGTACAGTCTGGTCCGCGTGGCGGTGTAGTAGGAGTTTTCTACTATTTAGCTGTTAGCATGGAATTATCCTCTTTATGTCTTCCACACTCTCTCTATCATTATTTCTGCTTTCTCTGACTTTCTTTCAGAGATTCTCTCTTTCTCTCCCTCCCTCCGCTGTCTCAAAAATCTCATTTTCTGCGCTTTTTCAGGGTATCTTTCAGATTATTATTTCTTTTCTGTGTTCTCTCTCTCTCTCTCACTCTTGTTTTGACTCTCCGGCCCAGAATCTCTTCAGATTCGTCTTCTCTCCGACTCACTCTTTCACTCTGCTCGTTTTTCATATTAACTTACTCTTTCAGACGACCTCTCTCTCTCTCTCTCTATCTCTCTCTCTCTCTCTCTCTATCTCTCTCTCTCTCTCTTTCTTTCTTTCTTTCTTTCTCATACACATGTTAGCTTTATCATATGCTCTTTACATTTTTTCTCTTCTTCCTGTCTCTCAAATGTGTTATTCTCTCTCGCACCTCCTTTATTGCCATGCCTCTCCGTTTCTCTTAACTTTCTAGGCCTCTCTCTCTATTTTTCTGTCTTTCACTCCAATTATTCAGCGTTCTCCTTCTTTCTCTCTCTCTCTCTCTCTCTCTCCCCCCTCTCTATCTGTCTCTCTCTTCTGGCTCACGCTCGATCTCTCTCCCAATTATGCAAATGATTAATCGTATCTTCTATTCTCAAATAAAACTGATGCGTCTGGATAATTTTTTTGGGTATGTTTAAATATGCCTGCAATAGTTTCAAACACTATAACGCTCTATAACTCTATGAGAATACGCTTACAAATATATATTTTTTTAATTTAAACCATAAAATATCGGCTCTAGCTTTTACTGACACTGAATGATCAACATCATGCACTATGTTCAATGTATGTTTAATGATCAACACAATTCACAGACTCCAGGGGCGGACTGGCTATATGGGCATTCGGGCAAATGCCCCTTGGGCCGGTACCTAAATGGCCCGGTAAGGTCACCTAAAGGGCCTCACGAATGTCACTATAGAACGTATTAAATTTTTGAAAGGTTTTATAGCTTTCTGTTGCAAAAGGGACCCTCTGAGCGTCGTGTTAAAAAAAAAAAACAACTTTAACAGACTCTTACAGTATAATGCTACTTTTATCTTATCACATTTTCTGAAATAATGTAGGCTAATAGCCAATACCCGTAGTAGGCTTCATCCTTGAAGGGCCTCTACATAAGTTATCCATTACAAAGCAACATAACGCTTATATTTCGTATAAAGATATAGAGTTTACTGTGTGCATGCGTTCAGTTATCGATACATTATCAAACTTAACATATTGATTTTAAGAACAAGTAGAACGAATTGAATGCCTTTTATATGATATTCAAGTTTTGGTATAGAAATGCCGAGAGTCCGCCCCTGACAGACTCTAGTCAAATGTTGAATGCCTAGCATCATTACTTGTTAAACAACCATCCGTCAGTATCCTCATGAATGTTTTTTTTTTAATTCTATTTATCAATAATGACTTTTTGTCCGGAACACTCCTATTGACCTCTGTTGTGCATCGTCAATGTTTTGATTTGTGAAAATGACCAGTGTGTAATGTGTAAATAGAGGGCAAGGTGACCCCAAACGTGTAACAAGAGGCTATGATGTTGACGCGGAGGCGGTGGCTGAGTGATATAGAGCTTGGCTTCCGAAACGGTGGTCCCGGGTTTGAATCCTTGTGAAGACTGGGATTTCTAATTTCTGTATCTTTTGTGCGCCTCTGAGTCAACATGGCCAGCATGGAACTCTCGTTAAGCGTGGGCTATAGAAACAGATGATCTTTACATCATCTGCGCTATATAACAGCATGCTCTGAAGGAAAATATGTGGTTAACTTAACTACTGGCCAGTGACTGTGTGTCAACTGTGTTTTGTGAGAAGATGAAGCAGTTTTGTATGACCCAAGAATTAAAGAACTCGTACGAGGAGCAGTTGATGAGTTGATATGCGTGTAGCTGTATGTTGATAAATGAATTTAGAGAAAAGAAGTATTTGGTTGTAACCTCTGAGTAAAGCCTGAATTCTTGTTCAGCTGTAGCTTTTGTACTCAGGTATATATATATTATTATATATAAAATTTTGAACAGTTATTTCTTTTACCTGACAACACAAGAATCAATAAAAAAAATTAACACATTAGTTAATTAATTAATGGTAATTAATTATTTTGTTTGGTATATCGAACAAGGGAAACAAATTGTACTTGACTGAAGTGTTGGTATAAGCTGAATTGAATTAATCCCCTTTATTGGTCGTAGTCTGAGGCTTAGTGAACACAAACATGAAATAGAAACAATAGATAACTATACAATCCTTCATGCTCATACGCTCTTCGCTAGCACAGTGGTTACCTCGTTGGCTTGAGAAGCCTGAGAAGGCTTAAGACCACGAGTTTGAATTCAGATAAATCACTTTTTTAAAATAAGTACATTTAGAAAACAATCACCCAGATACCCTCTTCTTTCTCCATTACCCCTTTCCAACTGGTCCAGACAAGTGATTTGATAATAGCTTCTTGAGAAAGCTAAAAGCATGAAATTGCGCTAAACAAAACAATTGGTAAAAATATTTCTAATGGCACATATTTATTATTGTTAGTCTAGATGTATTACACATTTACTCACATGACTGATCCAAACTAATTGATACACTTAATATGAGCTTTGTCGTAATTGTTTTTTAAAGTATATTTTTGTATTTTGTTTGTTTTTGTTCAATATTATAAAAGTAAATACTTTATGTTGACCATTGACCATTTGGCCTCCTTCAGTCGTAGAACGACTATGGTTCATCTCAGAGCACACTTCCTCATGTGGCTGAATAGTGAGATGAAAGCCTGGGCATTGTTTATGGTCGGAACGATGTCGCCCACACAGCAGTTCCCAGCTCATCGCGCAGCTGATGTGACCAAAGTAACGGAATATCCAATACAGTTTGGGATCAGTAGCGCCGCAGGATCTGCCAGGCTGTAGCACGGTGTGCCACAATCTGCCTAAGGATCTCCAGCTCCTGATTGTTCCTCAGGGTTGTCTCCCGAAGCCTTTCCCGTGTTTGGGTATAGCCGCAGGGCAGCGGAGATTTGGATTCAGAGTTTTCCTTCTCCTAGATGCCTGGCATTCACTGTATGTTATGTTCATGAAAACATTCCTGAGCGTCAATTATTATTGTAATAATTAGTTTCTATGTTTCTGACACCAATTACTCTGGTTCCTGTTACCAATCAGCATTTAGATTTAGTTGATAATCAAAAAGTGTCCGTCTCCGTAATTTTCATCAGTCATCAACAACATCATCTTTCCTTAGTGTTCCTCAAGGAACATATCGCCTCAGTAAAATCACGCATTTCTTGGCGTTGTTTTGTTAGTTTTTTTAATGGCTTCCCAGCTCTTTCCTGTCCTCTCAGCTTCATCTAGTACACTGCGTCGCCACGTTCTTTTTGGTCTTCCACTACGTCTTGTGTCCTTGGGGTTCCACTCTAAGCCCAAAGGCCTGTCTAGCTCTGTTGTTGATATCTTTTCTAAGGGTGTGACTTTAATCAATACCAAATACAAAACAACGGATCATTAAGAATTGAAACATATATTCTGGAGCAAGAATCAAACCCGGCACTCATGAGCATGTATCTAAAGGAACGGGAAGTGCAGAAACAGCTTGGAGTCAGCCGCGTCGCAGGCTCTGCCAGTGTGTAGTACTGTATGCTGCAGGCTCTGCCAGTGTGTAGTACTGTATGCTGCAGGCTCTGCCAGTGTGTAGTACTGTATGCTGCAGGCTGCCTAAAATACGCCGGCTTATGTTTTCTTCACAAGGTTTAATCCTGAAGCGTTTCCATTTTTGGGTATAGCTGCAGGAAAACAGAGGTTAGAATTCAAAATGTTCCTTCTACTAATAGGCTAATCAGCCCAAGCTAGCAAGCCCATCCTGCACGAAATTAGCTGGTTTAGGTTCATCGCCTCTGCCCCTTCTCCTGTATTGATAACTGTTCCGTCGGCTTAGATCTGAGCAACACATGAAGGCCAGGAGCTGGACTGGTTTGTCTGAGGCTATTTTAGACGCATGACATTCGAATAGTTTTATAGGTAGCAATGTCTTATGTCTATTACCTTTTCTGGCAATAAAAACGTTACGTTTAGTAGGTATCCAACTACTAATAAGTGTTATTAAATCTTTTCCCACTAAAATGCGTGTAACACATGTTTGGCTTTAAATGATTTGATGTATTCAGTGAATATTTATAACTGTTTGTATTGAATGTTTAGTCTGTAGAAAATGTCATTTCTTTCATTTAATGAAACCTTCCTAGTACACAAAAAGCGTCAGCTAAACAAACATTTTACCAGAGTTTTCTAGATAAGTGTTCTGTATACCGACAGTCTAAATTTAGATATGGGTCAACTGTGACTTGAATTGTCATAAAACTGGTCAACAAATACATGAATTTCCAAGGAAAGAAAAAAACTTTATTTGCATTCTGAGCAAACAGCAACATTTACAGACCTCGAAAAGCTTCTGGAAATACAGCACAACACAAAAAGTTTCATTTTTTTTTGTTAACTTTTCTCCATTTTTTCCCCTTGTAGTTGTGCCCCCTTCTTTCACCAATCTCCTATACACAAAAAATTGACACCAGATATAATCTTGGAAGTTTCTTCAACATACCGGCTAGATCAATGAATCTGTTTGGCAACAGCAAATAATTGAGTAAATTTGATTCAGTAAAAAATGGGGGTAAATGTGACTGGTTTGTATGGGGCGGGGAGGAACTCTAGGGGAGCATGGAACTATTGAAGATTTAAATACAGAATTTCGGAACAGTTCTGAAGAAGATTTTTTTTCTCCCTCTTTGACAACTAGATCTATGGATTCTGCGCACTTTAATTATTTTCAGAAAGTTACGTGCAATGCTTCGTGTATGGTGAAAAATCTGAGTACTCTCCCTTGAATAAGAGTACTCTCCCCCTTACGCTGGAACCTTTGGCCCCCCCTGTTACCAAGATAAGGGAAAAGTCTATTTCCTCTTTGTGAGTCTTTGTAGGGATACTTCTGGTTCTCAGCGGGCAGCCTCAGAGAGAAGGTTCCACATATGCGCTTTATTTGGAGAATGTGGACTCTATCAATAAGTAAAAGTGACTGGGGGTTGGGAGATTGGTGATGTGGTGAGTTGGTGTTGGGGTTGTACATGTCAACCATAACTGAAGTTATGTTAGTTCTGTGTCACTGTGTCTTTACAATATGACATTCTGCTCGTTTGGGGGGGGGGGAGGAGCGGATGGTGGCCTAAACCCTCGGTGTTATCCCCATTCCCACCTATAGATGGCATACCACATATATATATAAAGTTCACCTTTCACACCTTACGATCTATAGGGGAGATGATGTAAAGGTCATCTGTGTCTGTGGGCCACGGTTAACGAGGGCGTCATGTAGACAGCATAACGACCAACCGCCTTTTACTTTTCTTCAACTGTGGACTCCGAGGCTATCTAAGGATTCCAAATTAAAAATCCCAATGTTTACCAGGATTCGAACCTGGGACCCCCCGGTTTGGATACCCAGCGCTTTAGCACTCAGCCACCGCACGTCCTTGATGTGCATGAATCGAAATGTTTTTTTCTCTTGTGCCTTTACCCTACCCTCACGTCCTCTGTACACATGGCGACCTCTTAGTGAATAGAAAGAATTCGGCTATCTTTGAGTTTCTAAGGGAAGTGACGTCAGCTGAGGGAAACAGATCTTCATTGTGAGACAGTGTGGCATTGATCAAGATCAAAGCATGCAGACTTTGTTTTTTTTTAACTTTTTTTTTTTAAAATTAGACTAAAAAAAAACACAAAAACTTGATAAGCAATAACAACAAATCAAATCTACTCTCAGCAATAATGGCACAATATAAAACCTTTGCAGTATGTGGTTATTTTTCAAATATTTCTTGTAAAATGTCTTGAAGCCGCGTTAATAAAAATATGTATCTAAAATGCGCTTTTGTTTTCGTTTGTAGCTGATGAAGGCCTGGTGTCCCTAACTCTATTTGTTTTTGCTTGGGTCCTAAAGGGTTTATTATATTTTTGCTTCTTTTTTTTTTTTAAGGTGATGAATGATTGGAAATGATCTACACTGATCAATACACATATCTAGCAAATTTAATAAATACAAATGCAATACAGTGTAGACCGGAAATATTACATGTTTTATATGTTGATAATAAACTAGTCCTAAAACTCTTTATTTACCCATCGGGTCAAGTGCGGCTTTCATTAAATTTATAAAAAATACACAACACTGTTACAGGAAAGCCTAGTGAATAGGATTAAGTGGGGGAGAGTTCTTGGGGTGACAGAATTCAAGAACACATTCATAAACCTACACAGTAAACATTTCCCACCAAAAGCTAGAGAGATTAGTTATAGACTTATCTTTGGGATGACCCTATGGTTAGAAGACGGGCAAATGACCGTGAATGTATATTATGCCACCTTGAAAATGCTGATAATGAGAAACATATGTATTTGGAATGTCCATTATTCCTTCAAGTTAGAAGCACTGTAATGGACCTATTGGAAGCAAACTGTGGCAATTATGTAAATGTTTATTTGTCTATTATTTTAAACAAGCTGCCAAAACTAAAAAATAAAATGATACATAACTTTAACTTGATTACTGTTTCCGAATACAGGAATCTTGTTTAGGCTAGCTGGCTCAAATGTCTACATAATAATAAGGTGTTTGATCCTAATCACTTGGAATTAACATTTACAAAAATAATGGACTTTAGGGTAGAGAATTATCTAGTTTGATTTTCATATACCTGTACAATGCTCATGTAGTTTTCCAGAAATAGGGTGTTGGGGGTCAGGGATATCTGATATTGTGTTGATTGTTCTGGAGTAGAGTATACTTGTATCATTTTTCTGTCTTTAGGGGGTTCATTGGTTAGGTAGTATGTCTTTGATATTAAATAATATTTCTATTACTATTATTATATTTTTAGGTTAATCACTTTTCAATTGTTTATGATTTAATACTTGTGAATTATGATAAATTACAAATAAAAACATATAATAAAAAAAAAATAAAAAAAAAAAAAAGCCCACAAAAGAGGCAAGATGGCCCATAAAAGAGGCACATCAAGCCCAAAAAAGAGGCAAAGAAAAGAGGCCTAAGGCCCAAGGATTCCTATGATGATAAAGCTAAAACTGAATAGCGCAAATTCTGAGGTTTCCTTTTAGAAAGAAAAAAAAATAAAAAAAAAATAAAAAAATAAATAAATTTAATAAAGATTAAAATAAAATTATGAAATAGTATTTATAATAAAAAAAAATATTATCATTAAGAAGTTTAATCGGTCGAAACCACATGCAGGTTTGCTGTAGATATAAACTGTCAAGGTTCGAACCTTTTTGTAATGACAGACCATGGACATGGACATAACACACAAAGCAGCAGCCAATTAAAAGGTTTCCTTTGTTTATAATTAAGTATGCTTTTACATACCTATTTTTTCCCTGTATGGCGTTCCTTGCAATACAATGAATTTTGCTTGTGGTCTGAAATTCAATTGTATACAAATGGCCAAAGATGCAAAGTATTAATGCAATAATATTTCTATTTTTTTAAAAGGGAGAATGGGAAAATGGCGTCTAGATTTTCTTTTTCATAAATGTTTTCTTTTAAGATTATACTAATAGGTTTCCAGCATCTTTCGACTTGAGGGCTATATCAATTTCAGACACTCTTATCCAGGACCGAATTTAAACACCAAGCCATTTCAAACATTGGGCCCCTTTTAAATGTAACCCCCCATACTGGCAACGCCCATGTTCACAACATCATACAATTTTTTCCCTTAGCTTTTCCTTCAAAGTAATTGAAAATATCACTGCTATCTTTTTTTTTTAGCGGTCCGAAGCTATAGTTTTGTGTATTGTCTATATTCAGTACTGCTTGTACCACTGACTTTATCTGCGAAGTAAAATCAGAGATCATGGGACCAGGCTTCAGAGGCTGTGTTGCTGTAACCCAGCTGTTGGGTTGCTTGAGTGTGTAGTTATATTGTATTAATAGACATGTCTTTGTGTTTCTCTATTTCTGCCAACGCGAATATCTCTCAGGAGCTCATTACTTACACAACGAATACAATGCACTAAATACATTGAGCAAAATACTTTGTTGCAGGAAAGAGGTTTAATAAATAAATATAGTTTGGCTAATCCAGCCCCAAAGGCAGAAAAGTTAACATCATAAAATACCGTTACTGTTCCATGATCAGAATAAACTAAACTTCACAAAGTACATATTACAGCTGAGAACTACCTAGACGTCCTTACTCTACAAGGACCAGAAAAACTACCGAGGTTTTTCCCTCATGGTCAGTAACAGACCGATAGCTTTTCCCTGCAAAAGGCACGAGATAATCAATTGACTATGAAATCACTTCATGCCATAGTGAGTCTCATGCGAGTCTGTCACAGTTGTCTGAATAAGCCAGGAAAACCAATGACTTAGCAGAGTTGAGGACATTGAATACCATGCATGGCTAGATTGACACATGATATACGTAGGACACAATTATCTTAGTTTTGAAGTTATGTCTGTAATATATAAGATAAGATAAGATAAGAAGATAAGATAAGGTGGTCGTAGGAAAGAGCACTGATGCAATTAATAGGGTCGTGGGATGGACATCACTGATTTAATTAATAGGGTCGTGGGATGGCCACAACTGATTTAACTAATAGGGTCGTGGGATGGCCACAACTGATTTAACTAATAGGGTCGTGGGATGGCCACAACTGATTTAACTAATAGGGTCGTGGGATGGCCACAACTGATTTAACTAATAGGGTCGTGGGATGGCCACAACTGATTTAACTAATAGGGTCGTGGGATGGCCACAACTGATTCAACTAATAGGGTCGTGGGATGGCCACAACTGATTTAACTAATAGGGTCGTGGGATGGCCACAACTGATTTAACTAATAGGGTCGTGGGATGGCCACAACTGATTTAACTAATAGGGTCGTGGGATGGCCACAACTGATTTAACTAATAGGGTCGTGGGATGGCCACAACTGATTTAACTAATAGGGTCGTGGGATGGCCACAACTGATTTAACTAATAGGGTCGTAGGATGGACATCACTGATTTAATTAATAGGGTCGTGGGATGGCCACAACTGATTTAACTAATAGGGTCGTGGGATGGCCACAACTGATTTAACTAATAGGGTCGTGGGATGGCCACAACTGATTTAACTAATAGGGTCGTGGGATGGCCACAACTGATTTAACTAATAGGGTCGTGGGATGGCCACAACTGATTTAACTAATAGGGTCGTGGGATGGCCACAACTGATTTAACTAATAGGGTCGTGGGATGGCCACAACTGATTTAACTAATAGGGTCATGGGATGGCCACAACAGATTTAACTAATAGGGTCACAGAATGAACACCACTGATTTAAGTAATAGTTTCGTACGATGCACACCATTGATTTAACAAATAGGCCCTTAGGATGGACATATAGGCCCTTTATCTACAAATGTATGAATTACAACTGATATATATTTATCAATTTTGCTGAGGCTCTGTGTTGACGCTTACCCAACTCTAGTTAGTACCTGGCATACTTAGGACTTGAGGTGATTGGTCATTGTACTGTCCACAAGGTACCCGGTGATTGGTCATTGTACTGTCCACAAGGTACCCTCGTTAACAGTCAGCCACACAAACAGATAAGCTTTACATCCTCCTCCCTCATAAATCGCAAGGTCTGAAATGGGGTACTCTTCATTTTGTTTACTTTTACCGTATGATAAAACATTTGTGAATTTTTTTTCCCCCACCAAAAGTACACATTTCCGAGTCGTCTGTGTTTGTGAGTGTTTACACGTTTCTACATGTGTGGATGTTTAGCAAAGCGTGTGTGTTTGTATTGGTTACTGGTAAATTTATTGCTTGGTAGGCGAAGATCACTATAAAGTGAAAATCATAAGACTGTTTCTAGAGTCCTTCTGCGGAGCAATATCCCCGTCTTTTATTGCTCCCACGTGACTAAAGAGCTCTGTCAGAGTTACTCAGACTCATCGAGGGTAAGACACGGACAGACGGGGGGAGGGAGAGAGAACAGACTGAAAGTAAAATAAACCCTTGGAGTTTATAGACGAGCGATACTCTCTCTTCTAATCAGTCCAGACAGTTTTTTTTGTTTGGTAAATGGCTTAATTGTTAGCGCTTATTGCGGTCCGTCTAATTAAAAACTGCGTACTGAATCATTAAGTTGTCATAGAGTGGGTCATATAATGGTCATGTATTGAGTCATAGAGTGGGTCATATAATGGTCATGTATTGAGTCATTCATAGAGTGGGTCATATAATGGTCATGTATTGAGTCATTCATAGAGTGGGTCATATAATGGTCATGTATTGAGTCATTCATAGAGTGGGTCATATAATGGTCATGTATTGAGTCATTCATAGAGTGGGTCATATAATGGTCATGTATTGAGTCATTCATAGAGTGGGTCATATAATGGTCATGTATTGAGTCATTCATAGAGTGGGTCATATAATGGTCATCTATTGAGTCATTCATAGAGTGGGTCATATAATGGTTATGTATTGAGTCATTCATAGAGTGGGTCATATAATGGTCATGTATTGAGTCATTCATAGAGTGGGTCATATAATGGTCATGTATTGAGTCATTCATAGAGTGGGTCATATAATGGTCATGTATTGAGTCATTCATAGAGTGGGTCATATAATGGTCATGTATTGAGTCATTCATAGAGTGGGTCATATAATGGTCATGTATTGAGTCATAGAGTGGGTCATATAATGGTCATGCATTGAGTCATTCATAGAGTGGGTCATATAATGGTCATGTATTGAGTCATAGACTGGGTCATATAATGGTCATGCATTGAGTCATAGAGTGGGTCATATAATGGTCATGTATTGAGTCATAGACTGGGTCATATAATGGTCATGTATTGAGTCATAGACTGGGTCATAAATGAGTGTATAAGGGGTTATATTGTTTGGGTCAAATAGTGGGTCATATAATTGATCTTATGGGTCAAATAATAATAATAATAATTCTGTGATAGACACATTTTGACTGACAAGACGGTTGATTTTAATCGCCCAAATTTACAGTAACTTGACACACACACAAAAATCCGCAACCCATCACTGACATCGCCATACCACTATACCACAATGTAATGAAGTTTGAGATTCAAAAACAAAGAAATTATGAGAAGCTAAGATTAGAGATTAAGCGGCTGTGGAAGATATCCACAGTAACATACGCCTTGTGGACGTGGTTGTATCAACCGAGGTGATAATGACAACTGACTTCACATAAACATCCGTAGCCCTAAGCATACTTGAGAGGATCCTTACTATCTGTCAAAGGGCAGTATTGCTGTAGACCTGCCACATCATTAACAAATTTATAGGTGGACACTTTTAATGGGACTACAGTGAATTTTGCTTCCCTTTAGCGAAGGAAATTTGTTTTAAAATTGTGCTTCACACGTAACTAAATATTATAAAAACTAACAAAGCACACGATAGCACCCAAAATAATCGTTCATACCCACAGTTTTTCTTACACCAAAAGATCATTTGAGACCAAAAGAAAATCCGCTGCCGAGGACAGACACGGACGGCGAAAAGAAAATCTTAATCGACCACCGGCGAAAATAGTTATGCTTGCCCTCAATGTGGCTAAATAGGTAGGTCGCAGGTGGGATTTCGTAGTCTTCGGACTCGAAGACAAGCCTTATTTATGGATCACAGGTAACTACTAAACATTATAAAAACACAAAATATACGTTCATATCCACAGTTTTTCTAAGACATGACTGGAACAAATTGACATAGTATTCCTAGTGTATTATGTGGGTTATATCCTGGGCCACATAGTGGAATCATAGCGGATCATATAGAGGATGGAATAGCGAAACGGGAGATTTTCGGGCAGATGTTTTGGCGCAGTGGCCGTTTTGGCGCAGCCTTTTTTAGCGCCGGACATTTTGGCTTAAATGTTAGTAAAGTTCTCTTATGGGGCAGATGATGTAAAGGTCATCTGTTTCTGTGGCCTACGGTTAACTAGGGTGTCATGTGGCCAGCACAAAGACCAACCGCCTTTACTTTTCCCCAACTAATGTCAGGTACCCATTAGAGCTGGGTGGGCTCAGAGGCGCCCAAAGATCACGTTCTTAAAAATCCCTGTCTTCAGGATTCAAACCCGAGGCCCCCAGTCCGGAAGCTAAGCGCTTTACCGCTAAGCCACCGCGCCTCCGGCTTAAATGTTAGGGACACATTATTTATGTTTGATGGAGTCCTTAACAAGAATGATATGTAATTATGTTTTGTATGTATGTTAGTTGTCAAACGTATACTTCGGTAAATATCAATAGCTCGTCAGAACTCTGACGTGGCAACGAGGCTGAGCGAGTTAATGGTCTAAACTGCCCACAGGTTGCGAGGTCGCAGGTCAGTGTTCAGGTGTGTCCAACCTAAACCTAACCCTAACAATTGATTATACAGAGGTTCAGACTATGACTATATCATTCGGTAAAGTAAAAAAATTAATAAGAGTACCCCTTTCCAGACCTTGCAATTTAAAGGGCACATGTTTCTAAAGCTGATGGTTATGAGGATTTCATGTGGCCAGCATAACTACCAATCGACTTTACTTTCTTCAGCTTATTCTAAGTACCTATTAGGTGTGTATGGGCTAAATGAATCCCGGAATTCAAAATCCCAGTCTTAGTTGAGATTCAAACCCAAGAACCCTCTGTTCTAAATCCAAGCTCTGCCACCACACCTCTCATCTATGTATGAAGTACTTAGTTCTATCCAAAAAAAAAAAGCAGAAATTAATGTTCAAATAATAATAAGAATAGTAATCTTTATTATCCATAAGGAAATTTGTCGTACAATTTGTGCATTACACCAAACAAAACATTATAACCATATAAAACCAAAATATACATTCACACCAGACGTGCTCATTATTGACATGCGATGTGTTCATATCAGATGGTTTAATTTAATTTAATGATTTGATTGCCACGGGAACTAATGAGTGTTTGTGTCTGTTTGTCTTTGCTATCAGTGTCTTGTATCTCTTTTGTAATGGTAAAATCACGAAATCCTGACGCAAAGGGTGATCTCATACTGCGTACACGCTAAAGACGAAACATATGTGAATGTTATTACAATTTTGTTGTTGTAATTGATAGTTTTAAGGTTGGCATTTCTTGCCTCATTTGACTCCATTCTGTTCTACTGCTTTGTGTTTACACAGCTGGACCTTGAAACCGAATGATGGGAAGTGGTCAGTGGTCAGTCAAGTTAACTCACACTAGCCTAGCACGCACAGTTGCCTGGACACCTCAATATTCTTGGTCTAGCCGGATATTACAATGACCACTCGACTGCCATTGTCTGGACCTAAAGGCTTGTCAAGTGTAGTTTGGTCCCTTAGAACATTAGACTCTGGGGCAGGGTATCTTTTTTCTTTTTTAATATTGGGTTCCTAGTTGATGAAGGTGACCGGTTACTGGACATTGGCTTTCTGGACACCCGGGGGGCAACAATGTGTTGTCTTCCTATAGACTAAAGAAATGAGAACAGAAAGTAGAAAAAAGCTAGAAGGAAAGAGTAAAAGATAGAGAGTGACATGGAGAGGAGAGAAAGAAAGAGAGAAAGAAAAAAAGAGAGGGAAAGAGAAAAAGAGAGGTACCGAAGAGGGTGTATAAGAGATTGTAAAAGAGAACAAAAAGAAAGAAAGAGAGCGAGTAAAGTGGTTGTAATAAAGAACAAAGAGAGAGAGAGAGAGACAGAGTAAGACAGAGAAAGATAGACAGAGTGAGAGAGACAGAGTGAGAGAGACAGAGTGAGAGAGACAGAGTGAGAGAGACAGTGAGACAGAGTGAGAGAGACAGACAGACAGAAAGAGATGGAGAAACAGAGATAGAGACAGAGAGATAAAGATAAACAGAGAGAGAGACAGAGAGAAAGAGACAGAGAAAGACAAAGAGATAGAGAAAATAGTTCAAGCTTAATTGCGACAGGTTTAAGAAAAACAAAAGAGATGGAGAAGCAAAAGAGAGAGAGAGAGAGAGAGAGAGAGAGAGAGATACAGAGACAGAGAAAAAGATGCAGAGACAGAAATATAATATCAAATAAAATTTGATCCATCACTTCTGCGTTCTTCCCAGTGGCTACAAGAACACATCCTACCCTCATCAACGTAGCGTAGATATAGGTATAGGTCAGTGAATTGTAGAAAAAATGAAGTCAACCAACACACTGTCAAATGACGCAGCACACATGCAACCCACAAAAATAGTAAAGTTAAATGTAAAAATATTTCATCACATCTAAACAACCAAAAACTGTGTTGATTTTTAAACCAAAACTATGTTTTTCTTAGAAAAAAAAACATTCGCTAATTTTCTTTTAATAAATTAATTATTTTCTTTGAACTTTTTTCCCTATTAACTAACGTAACACCAAAAGCAATTAATCTGTTAGGTAATGGATGAAAACTACAATGCCTTGTTGCTCTTAGAAAATTCCTAGTTTTTTTGTATAAATTTCCTTTGATAGTGTAGATGTTATGCTTGTTATATATAGGTCATGTTGGTAATACGTATAGGGTATATAGGTCATGCTGCTGATATGTATGTTACATATATGTCATGTTGGGGATGTATGAAATTTATAGATCATGTCGACGATAGATGTCATATATAGGTCATGTTGGGGATGTATGAAATATATAGATCATGTCGACGATAGATGTCATATGTAGGTCATGTTGGGGGTGTATGAAATATATAGATCATCTCGACGATAGATGTCATATATAGGTTATGTAAGTGATACGCATGTTACGTTTGGTGATGTACAGGTCATTAATGTTTTAGTTCTATTGGTATAGAGGACAATCTGTACAATCATTTTCACCCAATTCCTCTGCCAATAGAGTCAATAGACAAACTCAGACATAGCGAATAAGAATATCAAGTTTTGTGTGTCACTGTAGCCGACCGACAAAAGGGATAACCTTACTCCCCATACGCTGTTCTGTTAGCTCCTAGCGATCATACTTTCGATATGGGCCTCTTTGCATTTCGTTTGACGTGACGTATTAGTTATAGGAATGAAAGCACAAGAATTCCCTCCCCTTCCCTAGTAAAATAAACAATAACAGGGTTTCGTCCCTTTATTTTTTTTTTTTTGTGTGTGCTTGTTATATACGGTATCAAGGGTATTGGTTTATAGATTATCACACAGGCTTATGGCCATCGCAAATAAACAAAATCACGATAACAGAAACAAACCGTGTTTTAGAGAGAGGAGCAAGAGAGAGAGAGAGAGAGAGAGAGAGAGAGACGGATGGGGGGGGGGGGGCTGTCATGTTTACTGCGGAGTACAGATATCGCTTAGAATACCAAGCATGTCGCAGACAAGCTGTCCTGGGACATTCAGGAAACGATAGGTAGGACGATGGGTGTCCTAAGCGCGATGGACAAGCACGTGAAAGGTTATACCCTGGGTGATTGAACGGACTGACTGAGATGGACATCTAGCCACCTTTTGGGATTTAAGGACAGAGAGAATTCACGTCACTCGAGGAAGTCGGCCCTGACTTGGTTTCAGAGCATGCGCAATGTGATCAATTAGATGAAAACCCTAGAAAAGGTAATACCAACCCAGAGAGGAGAGGAGCGTTAAATAGAAGAGTGCTTTTTAGTTTTAGATCTAAAAGTACAATTTGCAAAGTAAAATTAAAACACTTGAGAAAATGAAGGATTAGTAGACAGATCTGTTTTGGATTAATACAGACTCATTAATGATACTTCGTAACTGTCCAAAGATTTTAATCAAAGACTCTTGGATATCTAGGCTCATGGAATTTCTCCTCTTTACTATTCTGTCTAAGCTGATCTAATTTGTTACGTAGATTAGAGGCGAAGTCGAAGGCCGAGTACACCGGGAATCCCCACCATATTCTGTCAATGTAACATATCAGCCGTGCGTGTGTACCCTCAGTACCGGCCCTAGATAAGGCAAGTAGGGTAACCGTCCCATGCTCCGCGCCTGAGGGGAGAGGGGATGCTGGGATCGTAGATCAGTTCTCATTAACTAGGAACTGTTAGTGTTTATTTCGGAAGCTTTCCCGGCATTTATACATATATATGATACAAATAACCATGCAAGCTCTTAACATGACATTTTTGGTTTCAAATACCTTTTAGTTGAGGTACAAGCCAGACCTCATCTACCATTTAGACCACAAGGGCCCCGTCCTTGCGCCAAGGCCGCCCCTGGAGCGTCATAAAAGGCTCTTGGAGGAGCGTTGTGATGTCAGGGCTCTCTTAAGCATTCCCATGGGGTTCTGTTTTGATTCTCTACTGGCTTCATTCTCTCATCTAACGTGTGGTATATTTCCTAAGTATCGAATGTTATCTAAGTATCGTATATTGTCTAAATATTGTATATTGCCTAAGTATCGCATTATGTTTAAGTATCATATTTTATCTAAATATCGTATTTGGTCTAAGTATCGAATTTTATTTTAACATTTCGATTTTGTTTAATTTGAATTTTCATTCTCAAGTTCAAGCGTATCTTGACAACATCAAGGCCATCGAGTTTATTTTTAACTGAGCTTGTATCAGCTTCAGCGGACATTTCTTTCCCGCTTCATCGAAAGTGCGAGTATGCCTAAAAGGGAGATAATTGAAAGAATATTCCTGGATCTACTAGCAGACGATAACAACAAAATGCAGAAAGAGCAGGAACAAATTTAGTATTGAAAGAATTATCTGAGCTTATAAAGACAGTTTGAGACCAACAATCAACTTCCATGAATCGTATCTTCAGTGGCGCGTGTTTTCCGTCGTGACGTCCATACGCCCTTGAGTTCACACGCAGACGACACAGACCAGGCACATTTAAATATTCAGATAATTTGATTTACAATCCAAGTTAGGATCCTTTTCTTTTCTAAGCTAGGGTACAAAGCTATTCGTTTCATTCGGTTCTGTGTCTGATAAAGAGCTGAACATATGGAGATGCTTCTTCCGAAGTATTATTAAGTTAGGCAAGTTGGTGGGGGTGATACAGAAACTAGACCATTATTTTTTCGTGAAATACAAGCTTGAGTGTCTAGAATAGCAGTTTCAAACTAACTGGCCAATATTTTTTTTAGAGGGTTAGGGTTAGGGTTAGTGAGACTTTGGAAGAATGTACCGGAATGTTCGAAGAGATTGATCTCTGCTACTACAATCAATCTGAAAGTTTTAGCTAGTGTGTGTGTGTGTGTGTGCCTGGTACGATGATTGAGAAGAGGTTACCGGTTAAACACATTCGATGACTTTATAAACGACATCTTAAGAAGACATTGATAGATTTTTCTAGACGGAATTCACCCGAACAGATGGCGAGGTTGCTTTTTTTTATCGAAACTAACAATGTTAATGATATTGATATGTGGAGGTCAGTATCTTTTTTTATTCTTGTGAGAAGTTTCCTTCCACGATATCATTGTACGATACCAGGACTTTTCTGGACTAAATAGATTAGAAGAAGTTCTGTTGAGACCTACAAACATTTTGGAAGAGTCAGTTCTGTGATCTGTCCTAGTGATTGATGGTCAGCAAGGGTGCCTGCATTTCCTTTGGCATATCAGCTGCAGAGGGGGGGGGGGTGTCGTTTTACAACATTGTTCCGACAATAGTTTACGCCCAGGGTTAAATCTCATTTCTATGAGATGGTCCTTTTTATTTTATGTCGACTGAAAAACGCCCTAATGCAATAAGGTGGTTGAGCAGTCTCTCTTTCTAAGTGGTAATCTATCTTGCAGCTGGCACAAGCAAAACTTGACTCTTTCAGGCTTTCTGTCTTGTTCTCACTATAGCCGACTTTGTTTAATGTTTTTTGAGCGCTCGGAGTACCAGCTTTAACAATATGGTCCGGAAATAGCGAGCTTCTGTACATTTAGTAAGTCCCATGCTACTCATAGATATCAGTAGCAAAGCTTTTAATATCATAGTTGGCAGAGTACATATTTTTCCAATATTACTTTGTTAACTTTTTTTTAAATTCAGAAGAATGTTAAAATCTTAGGCATGATGCAAAGGACAACAAAACATGTCATGAATGCTTCTGGTGTCAGGGTCACCCTGCTGACTAAATGTTTTTACAATATCTACTTCCACAGAGAAATGGTTTTTGACATCTCAATTGTTGAGACAGTTCGTAATAAACTGAGGCAGTTCGTTGTTTATTGAAGAAGTTCCTTTGTTTATTGAGGCAGTTCGTCTTTCATTAAGGCTGTTCGTTGTTCATTGAGGCAGTTTGTTTTTCATTGAGACAGTTCGTTGTTCATTAAGGCTGTTCGTCTTTCATTGAGACAGTTCGTTGTTCATTGAGACAGTTCGTTGTTCCTAACAAAAGGTAAAGACTAATGACATTCTGCTCAGTTTTCCAAAGACAAAATTTCTGCTATCTTTTTTCCTACTTTATAAAGAAATAGTATATATTATCCATCATCATTTCGCTCGTTTGTAGGTTCATATGAAACGCTTTAAAGACCAGCTTAGGCGCCAGCTTGCCTTAACTGAATTAGAATAGAGCATCTAGTTGTATGCGGCTTTAGAACGAGGCAGCTGGAGGTCACTCACAAATGCCTCGGCGTACACAAAAAAGAAAAAGAAAATCCGTTACCGAGGACAGACGCGGACGGCGAAAAGAAAATTTTAATCGACCACTGGCGGACAATGGTTGGATGGCTGCCTGGTCGTGCGGTTTGCACGCTGGACTGTCGTTCATATTTATCGATGGTCCCGGGTTCAAGCCCTGCCCGCTCCCATCCCCCGTCGTCCTTCGGGAGGTTTGGACTAGGAAGTAATTATCTTCAACTCTGAAGGAACATCCGAAACATGTAAAACAAACAAAACAAACAAAACAATGGTTATGCTTGCCATGGAAGTGACAAAGCATATGCAAGTTGACCAAATAAAACAATTTTCATTGTCCATTACAAATTACGAGAAGGCTTCTGATGTATTAGCTCTGAATAGCTAAGGTCACTGGCCAGTTTAAATAATTGTTTAGTATTGCATGTCTGTTGAACGTTGTCCGAAGTTGATCCCAAGCATTAACTAGGAAAATATCATCCTGTCGCCCGGCAGTGTGTTTGAGGGGCTATGGTTTGAATCCATTCTGATGCTATTTAGCGACGCAGTTGACGTCATGCAGATTTCAATTGAGACGTAGTGTGCATTTATGCTTTAAGCTGAAATAGATTTTTAGTCCTCAAGGTCTGTTCTGGTGGTAGCTATTCCTTCCTGAACCCAGGGACAGCTCATCTCTACCAGTTGACACCGGGAGATCCAGGAGGTCTGATAGAATCACTCCACATACAGATTAAATTAAAAAAAAACAACACACAATGAAATAGTGTCTGTCAGTGCCGATTAATATTCATAATTTTAAGTCTCAAAAAATAAGTCAATCTGTTTGTTAAATGTTTTACATGCTTCGGATGTTCCTTCCAAGTTGAGGATAATTGCTTCCTGGTCCGGGCCTCCAGCAGGACGACGGAGGATGGGAGCGGGAAGGGTTTAAACCTTGGACCATCAAAAAATCTGAACGACAGTCCAGCGCGCAAGCCGCACGACCAGGCAGCTTCTTCTTATCCCCCCCCCCATCCTGTTTATTGAGTTTGAATCTCAAACAATGACTACAACACATCAGACATATAGATTGACATGAGAAGCAAGCATTATCAACAGGTTGTATGTAGTCCATAATCATTTCCATTGTTCCTTAGTCTATAAGGGCCGCATTTCATAAATTATGAATTCATCGTCCCAAATAAGGGAGCTCGCGCAAGTTGACAGAATAAGAGATATGTTTTTAATGTTTATGACAAATGCAACTCCTTCTTTATTTATAGATTAGGTACAATCTTTTTTTTTTAATAAGGAAACCTCAGAATTTGCGCTATTCAATTTTAGCTTTATCATCATAGGAATCCTTGGGCCTTAGGCCTCTTTTCTTTGTCTCTTTTGTGGGCCTTTTTTAAATAGGTTTTTATTTGTTAGTTGTTTTTTTTTCAAATAACAAAGTCTTTTATTGAGACTAAATGGAGAAAGAAAACAAAAAGTTTGAAGACGATTATATTATTAGTATTTTTTTTTCTTTTTTGCCTATAGTATTTAGAGAATTTCATAGATATTTCTAATTTGTTAGTTCTAATGATTTAAGATTATTGTCTCAGTTATCCGATTATCCAAATTTATTCTGCGAAATACTTATTAATAATATTACTGATGTAGATATGGTTAACAGAAAAAAAAAATCCAAGACTACCATCGACTACCGATTTTAAGAAGAGAGCGAAGGAATGTATTAGTAATGTATTAGTAATTAGTATTATTCCTTTATTTTATTATTCAATGTAATAATATAACTCAGGCGACAAAAAAGCAACACTATTAAGCAAATTAAAACAATGATCGGCCCCGTACATTTCAATCTTGTAAATTACAGACGTTTCTTCGCAACAAAATTTAATTACGTCCTACGCGTATCCTTGTGCCAATCTAGTCATGAATATTAATTAAATATTTAAACTCTTCAAAGCCATTCGTCTTTCTGGCAATGAATTTCACGCTCTAATCCCCATGGGAAGAAAAAGCACTTCTATAAAGTAGTCCTAGCATTTGGAATAAGAAATGTGCCGTAAGTAAAGTACATTTTATGAGTATTTTATTAGGTTTTGGTCTTGTAATTTCTAATGTATTGTTAATTATTTTCTGTAGTATTTTTACGTTACTTTATAGTCTTCTGTCCTGAAGTCTTTTAATTTAGTGGTTTCACTAATGGTGTTATTCCAGTCAAACGAAAAAAAAGTCTTAAGGCTCTTTTCTGTCCATTGGTTGACTAAAACGCTCTCAACAAAAGTATAGCCCGATATCAAGTCCATTTTTACAACTCACTCTGTCTGTCTGGTAAAAAGTTTGTACACGTTATTTCTCCCAGACCGTATCTCGGATCAAGCTGAAATTTTGCACAATTATTTCTTTTACCTGACAACACAAGAATCAATTTTTAAAAAATTAACGAGTTAGTTAATTAACTATATGTAATTAATTATTTTGTTTGGTATCTCGAACTAGGGAAAGAAATTGTACTTGACTTAGGTAGTGGTATCAGCTGAATTAGTTTCTTTTACAGGTCGCCGCTTTAAAGTAAGTTTAAAACAAACACTAGATAACTATCCGAACCTTGTATTTCATACACACCTCACTAGCAGAGTGGTTAGAGCGTCGGCTTGAGGAGGCTTGAGTCATGAGTTCGAATCGATGACGTTCCCCCAGTTTTGTCTTTAATAAATGTTATTTCCCCCTCCCGTATTCCCAACAAGTCCAGAGATAAGATCACAGCGTAGTGAGAAAGCTAAAAGTATGAAATAGCGCTAAACAAAAACAATCCGTAAAAATATTTTTAATTGCACAGATGCATTGTTGTTGGTCTAGACCAGGGGTTCTAAACCTGTGGGTCGTGACCCCTTTGGGTGGCGATTGACGATTTGCCAGGGGTCGCCTAAGACCATCGAAAATATGGATTGTTTTGTCTATTCTTCTATTGCTGTGTGTGTGTGTAAGGGTGGGGGTGGGGGTCGAGGCAAAGTGAGGGATTGTAAAAAGGGGTCGCCGAGCTTAAAAGGTTGAGAACTGCTGGTCTAGACAGTTTGAGTCTAGATCTATAACACATTTAATTACATGACTGATCCAAACTAATAGATAGGACTACAACATCATTTCGTATACGTTTTTTTTTTAAATATATATTTTTTTTTAAATTAGTTATCTGCTTGTATTAATGAACAATGTTATCATCACCTTTTTTGAAGTAACGTCAGTATTCTATAAGAATGTGACGTGAAAGATGTGATAACTGCTGAAATGTTCTATTTGATTGAGGTTCGAATCCCTTTAATCTACTTACTAATCGGCTTTATGAGCAAAGAAAACAAATTCTTTGACACCATCACCAGCTTCCTACACTTGCTCTGGTCGTCATGAGATTCAATTTATGGAGTAGACACTGCGGGGTCAAGTGACTGTCTTTGCGACCAAACTGGACAAGCAACCCCTGGGATTTCTCCAGGGATAGCGCCGCATACGCCGGCCAGTCTGACTGGGGGCACGAGTGGTCTTGACCGCTGGGCATGCCAGGGAATTCGGAAACGTCGGCGCGAATAGATTGAATCACTAAGATGACCAAGGCGTCCAGCAAGGAATAACAACCCGGGAAAGCTGGAAACGTAGCCGATGTTAAGACAACACAGGGGAAATCTGTGTCGACATTCTCGTCTCTAAGTTGCGCGAAAAGTTTTGCATACCATAAGTCTGACACGTGATATGCAATAAGTGTTTCATTCACACTAATGACGTGGACAGTTATTAGAATGGCACGTGTCAATAAGAAAGTGATCACGATATAATTGACATGTATCTAGACTAAGCTTTGTTACTGGCAGTGGCGTAGCTAGGAATTTGCCATCATTCGGGGGCCCGGAGGGGGGGCGTGATATCTTCGGACCCCCCTCCATTTTGCGTAATATTTTATATTTAATTTAAAAAAATACTCATTTGGGGCCCCTTCAAGTGGGGGCCTGGGGGATTTTCAAATTTCCCCTCCCTCCCCCACCCTATCTACGCCTTTTGTTGCTGGTAACAAAGGAAGTAGCTTCGCGACATGACCAATCAACAACTTTAGGCGACATAAATGACATCCGGTTTGTATCGTCTCTACCGACGCCAATCTCGTTTTTTGTTTCTAAAACGAGGCCATAAGGTAAACAGCGAGATATTTCACAGCATCAATATATATATATATATATATATATATATATATATATATATATATATATATATATATATATATATATATATATATATATATACTAATCGCAAACGGTTTCAGATAAAATTGTTAAAAGTTGGTGAACATGCAAAAAAAAAAAAATCCATTCATCTCTCAAAAAAAGACCGCTTTGGGAAATAACGCTAATGGTCTATACACAATAACAATGAAAATAAAAAAAAATGTCACATTTCTAGAAGATTTGCATGTGTAGAGCAATATTAGGACATTAAGGCGTGCCCTTAATGTGCACAAAATAAACATGCCAGGTCTGGACAAATTTAATTTGTTGCCTTATCCACTGCCCATTGCCTTCATTGACCAACTTAGTTTGGGGCACACCAGTTCAACGAGCGTTAGTGTCAGCTTTAAAACGGAAGGACAACTAAACAAGGGAAGACAATGCATGCACATTAAACAAATATAATTTGAAAAGATTTACATATCCCGAATGAACTAGTCTCCCTTTCCCTTTCAGCAATCAGTGACAGGTGATTGAAAAACAAAACCAATTCCCTTTTTTTATTTCATAAAATTATGTGTTCAGTCTAATGCAGGGGTTCTCAACCTGTGGGTCGCGACCACCCCCCTTGGGGGTCGATCGACGATTTGGCAGGGGTCGCCTAAGACCATCGAAAATATGGATTGTTATTGTCTATTCTTCTATTGCTGAATGTGTGTGTGTGGAGGGGGTGGGGTCGCCAGGAGTGGGGGATTGTAAAAAGGGGTCGCCGAGCTTAATAGGCTGAGAACCGCTGGTCTAATGGATAGCTTGAAATCCTATTTGTCCAGCACTCATGCATCAAAAGGAACAAAATATGCGTGAAACAAAATGATAATCTATTATTACAATACATGATGCATCTGCCATTAAATATATGTTAAGAAAATATTTCATTTCTATACATGATGAAAGTGTATCACCAATTCTAATTATTTATAAACTAAATGTCAAGCCCAATCTGTATATATAATTCACTACGTCGCCCAACCATGCGGGACACCGGGCACGCACGCCGACTCTATAACCCTCGATGCAAAAGTCACGAAAAGATAACTTTTATTTCTGCAAGTCGGACTAGAGTTACCCCACGTAACTTTCGCGGAGACAGAGAGCGCGGCTCAGAAAAAAAAAGGATGTGTGTATATAGTTCTCTACGTCGCCCAACCATGCGGGACACCACGCACGTACACCGAGGCTTTAACCCCCCTCCCGCCTTCCTCCCACCCGCTCCCGTGCCATCCTCACTATCCAGGCATGCGCACACAGTCGTTTGCCCAAACCCACCTCACTTTCAGGGAGTGTTTACTAGTCACTAAATAGCGGCGTATGCTACGTCTCGGGTCGGCTCGTGTCAATAAAAGAAATGAACAATTTTATTACATTTCTAAAAAAATAAAAATATTCCAACAATTAAGAGAAACGAAAGATCGTAAGGTTTTAAAAGGATACTTTATATATTTTTTTTAAGAATCTATCACAATAAGTCCAAGTCTTTTACAATGATGAACCAAACATACAATTGTTTATGCTTTCATTTCCAATACTTTAAAAAGAGTATTATTCAAGTACTCCACCACCTTTTCTTCGCACTTTTCGGTTGCGGCTTTGGCTTGAGTAAGCACAACTCCCCGCAGCCAAAAACTTTCCGGAAGCTGCATATGCAGATACATGCGTAAAAGAGCGTTGCAAAGAGGACCAGCAGCTGAATGATGTTCCAGGTGAGCAGCAGATTCACCACAAACATGAGGCCCTCTCGATCCTCTCGAATCTTCTGCAGCTTGCTAGTCAGTATGGGGTCAGTCAGTCTGGACTCTAAGTACTCATCGTCCTCCTCATGGCGTAAGTGTTCTTCTGCGTTGGAGTTCCAGTTTAAACCTGAGGGGAAAAAAATGACTTGGTTTTAGTACCATCAGGCGTCAGGATAAAATGTGTTTGTCTAAGACCAACTGGCTTTGAAAATTAACTACTTATGGAAGAGAGAGAGTCGAGATAGAAATAGCGGTTGGTAAAAAGACACAATGGAATCTTAAGTCAAATATTTTTTAGATCTTTGACATAACAATGGTCCGAAAACAGCATTAATAGCTCTAAGTACTCTTAAAGATCAAGATCATCATCTGTCCCTGGACTTTTAGCGTAGGGTACAATTACAGTTCGCCATTTTACCCTGTCAGCAGTTGTCCATTTTTTTTTATATTGTCCAGCCAGCTTTTCTCTGGACGACCCTTTCATCAGGCTTCCTCCACTGTACCTTGAAGAATGACTTTCGACTTTAAGTCATGTGTTACAATATGACTTAACCAGCTCAGCTTTCGTCTCTTTACAGTATTGAGTAGTTCTTTCATCTCGTCTTAAATATATACCAGAGCTATCACCGCTTTTAGATCGTTACTAAGTCTTTTTATAGAGATTTCGTTTTTTTTTTTTTTAAATCAAAATACTACATACCTGTATCGTTTGTAAGTGAAATTGGATTTTCTAAGTGTAATCGTCCATCAAGCTCAGACCTGTGCACATTTGATGACCTGACTTGTAGTTCTCTATTTAAGTTACCTATCAGTGTACTAATTTCTTTGTTTATATTGCTGTCGTTCAAGATCAGTTCCCTTGACATTTGGTTGTTTTCTTGACTGCCGAGATGGCAGCCAATTAAGTAGTTTGCTTTTGTCGTTAAATGCAAGCTCGTTTTGTCATATTCACACTGAAGGTGATGAGCATTCTCAGAATGTTTGATGACTTCGTTCTCTGGAACACTGTTACAGCAAAGTCTGGCGCAGGAAGTACTTGAGGACTCATTCCAAACATAACACTTAGTGACAACATTAGTTTCAGAGAAGGAAGATCGAAGAGTACGTTCCGCAGTGAGTTTTTTGTGAAGAGAATGATCACTGCAGAGCTCACTGCAGGTGGAGTCTGTAAATAATACGTCATTTTTTGTTCTTACTTTACCTTTCAGATATTTGCTTCTTCTAACAACAAATTTCCTCTTTCCTGAGTGTGGAGAAAATAAATGATATCTCTTTAAAGAGCTGAAATCAACGGAATTTCGGCTTCTAACGGTAGTATTTATATGCCTATGCCTACTGGAATGCCTACTGTTTACTGCGGTACCTATATGCCTATGCCTACTGGAATGCCTACTGTTTATTGCAGTACCTATATGCCTATGCCTACTGGAATGCCTACTGTTTATTGCGGTACCTATATGCCTATGCCTACTGGAATGCCTACTGTTAATTGCAGTACCTATATGCCTACGCCTTCTGGAATGCCTACTGTTTATTGCAGTACCTATATGCCTATGCCTACTGGAATGCCTACTGTTTATTGCAGTACCTATATGCCTATGCCTACTGGAATGCCTACTGTTTATTGCAGTACCTATATGCCTATGCCTACTGGAATGCCTACTGTTTATTGCAGTACCTATATGCTTATGTCTCTGATGCTCTTTGTGAGACTCTAGGGATAAGCTACAACCTTGTTTTTCTATTTCTGATGTTTCGCACTTCTTACAATGTTGAATTTCCGACAGAGTGATGTCAACGTTTAGGCAATCTGTACTGCATTTCGCATGCAAGCCTTCGTCCAGGCGATTGCGCTGTTCTACTAAGCTCTCAGAATCGCGTAGGAGGACATCGCTCTTAGGGCTTTGGGCCACTAGCGGGATGTCGCCGTAACTGAAGCCATCTGTAACGTATGTCTCCGAGCCGAAGTCAGCGGGCTCGTTGGAGGCATCGCCGCTGTCGTCCACGACAACGTGAAGCCCCGCCCACAGCTGGGATGTATCAGCGGATATGACGTCATCGCTCGGTTCGAGGCAGTCGTAAAACAGCGTGCACCCGTGACCCCTGAACTTATGACCCTGCAGCTGGCTAGCAACGTCTTCACGGCTGTCCCTGTACTTGTTGGTGGTCCAGTGGTCGGCAAAACCGTCGGTCATCTGATATTGGCACAGGTGCTCATATCATAACCTGACCTATGTCCAGGGCTACTCCGGTCACTCACGAGGCAGTGGACGACTCCTGTAAAATAAAAACGACTACATTATAATTCCCTTGTATTTCCACTAATAAAGCATCAGTTTATAAGAAAAACAAGGTTACAAAGACAAACTCGAAATCGGCCCCCCGAAGTGGTCCACTCAGGCAGGTTTTTAATATTTTCAGAAAGAACATCAGAATGAATTCTATCAAAGACAAACGACAGACATAGCTAACATAACCCAAACATAATTAATTTCGATGCTTTTTAAGTTAATAGCTATAGATCATAATTTGGTGAGGACGCCATAACGGTTAGTTACTTAAATAGAATTAGGCCTAGATAAGAGTATTTATTTTTGTAGCTGGAATGCCTAGAACTGTGTAACAAATAATGTTAAATTATTAATTGTTTAGCTCGGACTAAAGGTCTAGTTTACACAGGGACGAAATCATGTTGTTGTCAATTTGTGTGTTTTTCTTATCCACCTTCTCGCCGACTAGATTTTGTTATACATTGATAACACATCACTTGTGCAACAACTGTTACAACCTCTCCAGCATATCGTTTGTAACACATTATTTGTTACACATCATTTGTAACACATCATTTGTTACACATCATTTGTAACACATCATTTGTTACACATCATTTGTAACATATCATTTGTAACACATCATTTGTTACACATCATTTGTAACACATCATTTGTTACACATCATTTGTAACATATCATTTGTTACACATCATTTGTAACACATCATTTGTAACACAGTATATGTTACACATTTATTGCATATCCTTAGAAACACATCAGTATCACATCATTCAGTAACACATCGTTTGTTTGGAATAATTCATAATACATTTGTAACACCTTAGTAACACATCCTTTTCGCATTGAGGCAATATCACCAATATTCGGAAACTTTGAATATTGGTTAGACAGGGTTATGATAACATACTAGTAGTTGGAACCAATAACTTAGGGAATTCCTCAAATGGAGAGGCTTGTAGGGCTAGATGCAAGGTTATAATAAGTCAGTACATTGGAGTATTTAAGTGGGTAGTAAGCAATTAACGGTCGAGGGGTCTGGTTGTTGAGATGAGTCAGTAGAGGAGTAAAGAGGGTGAGTGTGAGAATTATTGACGATATGTGTGAGGAGTAAAGAGGACAAGTGTGAGGATTAAAGAGGACAGGTGTGGGGAGTAAAGAGGGCAGGCTTATGGAATAAAGAAGACGAGTGTAAGTTAAGTATTGAAAATCCTTCCCTGTGAAGTCAAAGGAGTGTTTGGTTGTGGCGACACCTGCGATGTTACGATTGCTGTCTTCACAAACATCGAGTGCCTATCATCTCATGTAAAATATAGCTACCTATAGTAAAAGCATAGGAACAGACAAACCGCATTCGAGCACCTATTTGAGAAAAACATTTCTAAGAAAGTTATAAAAATTGTAAGCATGTTCATAATCTTAGAATTATATCATCACAAACAATATATAAGACTACGATCACAAAAAAAAAATAGATATTTTAGCTCTTATGATTCTTTGGAATTAAATCGTTGAAAACATTTCGCCTGTAATGTCTTAGAGCAGCAGTTCTCAACCTTTTAAGCTCGGCGACCCCTTTTTACATTCTCTCACTCCACCTCGACCCCCCCCCCCGACACACAGATACAGCAGTAGAAGAGTAGACAATAACAATTTATATTTTCGATGGTCTTAGGCGACCCCTGGCAAATCGTCAATCGACCCCCAAGGGGGTCGCGACCCACAGGTTGAGAACCCCTGTCTTAGAGTAACTGGAGTATAAATGTATATTTTGTTTGCTATCGTACACATTGTTTACACTATCTAAATATGTATTGTTACTTGTGCATATCTTATCTTATCTTATATAATACAGACGTTACTTCAAAAAAGAAGATGATTACGTCCTACGCGTCATGCATTTAGTCATGCATATTAACCAATGACTTAAATTCTGCCAAGTCACTGGTTTTCCTGGCTAGCTCAGGCAACCCATTCCATGCTCTAATAGCACTAGGGAAGAAGGAGTATTTGTACAAATTTGTCCTAGCATATGGGACGAGGAATGTGCCTATGTGCATATTGTGTTACTTGTAATGCACAATTGTAAAACGAATTTCAATTTCCTCACACATAACAAGGATTATTGATTGATTGATTGATATCTAGATCTATTGACTAGATCTTTATCTTTTCAAAACTAAAATTCACAGTGACTAAGGGCTTATTGAATCTCTTCTTTTGTATACTGACGAAGTAAGAATTAGATCTAGATCTATTATAGGTCTAGTATTTGGTTTTAATCAGCGAAGGAATTTAAATCTAGAATACATCTATAGTAGGGTAATACTCTTCATTTTGTACTAATGATGTCATCCAACTGAATGCTTATTCTAGATCTATAATAATAATAATGAGGCTAGTCTTCCAGTCGGAACATTAGTGAGGAATGCAGTATTTCCCGTGGCTGCGCACTCTCTAGACTCTAGATCTATAAACACAATATATTAACCAATGACTTAAATTCTGCCAAGTCACTGGTTTTCCTGGCTAGCTCAGGCAACCCATTCCATGCTCTAATAGCACTAGGGAAGAAGGAGTATTTGTACAAATTTGTCCTAGCCTATGGAACAAGGAATGTGCCCTTATCTTTGTGTCTTTCAGAGTATTTTATTAGATTTTGTTTTTGTATTTGAAGATTATGGTTCAGTGTTTTATGTATAATTGCTACTTTACTTTTAAGTCTTCTATCCATCTAACATTCATTAAAAATGATAATAAAAATCGAAAGTTGAATCGATTGGAACTACAAAATGAGATACAGGTCTAGGTCTACAATCTAAGTGTACATACTTGATATTGTTTACATAGTTCAATAGGGTCGCCATTAAACCGGAAGACAAGTTCATCAAAAAGTTTCTTTTAAAAAGAAATTGGTTTCTAGATTATTTTTTTAGTGCAATAAAAATAGTTCATCAGTGGTCATCACCACCAACGTAGCAACGAAACGAAAAGTCGATTTTTTAAATAATAAAGTATGTAGATTTATAAAGCAGTCATTGATTTCGATATAGATACAGATATGTTTTTAATCAATAGTGTGATTTAATTTTTTCGTTGTTGATTTTATTTTATTTTTTATTTGGGGCCACCAAAGTCACTTCGCTTTGGGCTTCCTATTACCTAAGTCCGACCCTGCACCAAATTCCCTAACCCTAGTCCCAAGCCTTGTCACTGGCTGAAAGAAAGATGTATATATTACTTTTTTTTTTGTCATCAAAACCATTTCTAAGACAAAGCCAATGTACAATCAACTAATTAGCCCAGCATCTAACCAAACATTAATTGTTGAGCTCTGCTATGAAAGAATGGAACAACAAGGGAGACAAAAAGAAAGCAGAACCCAATCAGCTCATTTATTTCAGTTCAATTTATTTTAAGCTGAATATCGATTCCAACTCTGTACTGTCACGTGTCGTCGTCCAGCAGGGAGACTTTCAAAAAAAAAAAAAAAAGTTTTTTGTCCATTTTGCAGCTTGTCCTACGTTCTTCCCGTCCGGTGTCTAAACAGTGCAGCTGCGCGGCTCAATCGTCTGCCTTTCACACTCCACGGATGCATGTGACGCAGACTCATTACAGCAGCCTCGGGTAATCCAGTTAGAACCGTCCTCAGCCACCTAAAAAATAAATTCACCACGCAATAAAAATGGGGGTGAATTTTATCGCTGTGAGAGTGTGTGTGTGTTTCCTATTTGTATCTTTTGTGTAAGTGTGTGGGCCTGTAACGAAAACAAAAAGTGTGTGTGAGGAAATCGTAGAGTCTGTTGCTGTGACAAGGGGGGTGAGGTTGTCCCCCAGTAACGTCACGAGGAAAAATGTCATGTCCCAAACATTGTTCCACTATAATCTAATTTTCTGGACTCTAAGGTAATCCTGGGAAAAACAATATATTTGTCGAATTTCTAGACAGCAGTGGTTCTCAATGTGATGTCTGTGATATAGTTTAATAAAGTACTAAAAACTACATTTAGTGTTGATTTTCACGATAAACTACACAATGTCAAGGACTCTAATTAAACTTAAATGTAGCCATCTAGGTTAAAAAAAGTGCGCTTCGACAGGGCCGGCCTAACTAGTGCGAGGCCCTATGCGAAACAGATAGCTCGGGGCCCAGTCTGGGTAGGGATAAGCATAATGTCAACATTTAGATTTTTATTAGAAAATAAATTCGTCAATGAAATACATTTTTATTAAATGAAAGCTGACAATGCCGTTTTTTTTTTTAGCGCTCATAAGATTGGCACCCCAAAAGGACAATGAGTTTTCAGGATATTTTAATAATTTCAGGACTTTTTCTTATATTTTGCAATTCCAGGTGATTTCCTGGAGGCCCTAGAAAATTATGAGGCTGCGGATACGCTGCTATTACATATACGTTTTCATGGTTTAATTTAATAATTAGTCATGGAATGAGCGCGGGGCCTATGAAAGTGCGGGGCCCACTGCGGCCGCATAGGTGCAGTGGCCTAAGGCCGGCCCTGAGCTTAGAGAATTACATTCTGTAGTTCTAAAAAATTAGATCATAGGCCTTTTAAAATAGCGTATCAATGCTTAATTTACCATGTCCACCGAATACACCGAAGCCAGCTATTTAAAGTTTTTTTCTGCCATGGATAAAAATCTCTCAGGTATGATGAGTTTAGCTTGATGTTGGTCAACAATAAACTATTTGTATATGAGGTATTGTAATGCTTTATTTAGAATACAAGATGTCTAGATGTTAAAAAGGAATTTGATCTAGATCTATACATTTTAAAATAAACTGAGATTTGTGGAGATGATATTGTGTTCACATTCTCACGTTTGAGGACCTCTGTCATTGTGAGCTGGGGTGTCATAAGCCCATGAGAAAACAAGCGGAAAAAAAAAATTAAATAAAAAAAAAAGAAACTTAGAAGGGAAAGCAATGTTGAGATTCGGAAAGGTTTACTTCCCCTTTTCTGTATAAACAAAAAAATTAATTACTACTACTTGATTAATTAATTGTTGTTGTTGTTGTTTGTTATATTACTTCATGTGTTGTCATCGACAATGAAGAACTGGGCGAAATTAAACTTGAACCGAGAATGCGAAATTGGAGAAAAAAAAATGTGTAAACAAACTGACCAGACCGACAGACAGACGGAGTGAGTTAATATAAGCGTTTTTAAGAATGCTGTTAAAAGTTAGCAAGTATGTATAGATAGAGGGAGACATAAAGATATAGATATAGATAGATAGATAGACAGATAGACAGATAGATAGATAGATAGATAGATAGATAGATAGATAGATAGATAGATAGATAGATAGATAGATAGATAGATAGATAGATGAAGCAAGTATGTATAGATAGAGGGAGACATAAAGATATAGATATAGATAGATAGATAGACAGATAGACAGATAGATAGATAGATAGATAGATAGATAGATAGATAGATAGATAGATAGATAGATAGATAGATAGATAGATAGATAGATAGATAGATAGATAGATAGATAGATAGATAGATAGATGAATAACCTTTAAAGAATGTATCAATTTTCTCCTAACTGGATCCATTATTTCAGCGAGTTCAATAATGTTATTTTTTTTGGTTAGGACGCAGTAAGAGCCTCAACACCTGCGACGCCCTTGTTATATTCAATAAGGCATGGCTACCTGGTTGTGTGGTATGCGCTCTGGGCTGTCTTCTCAGGGATCCCAGACTCGACCCCTTTCCTTCGTTACTCCCCTCTTCCTGTGGGAGTTTTTTGCTAGGATGCAACAATCTTACATTATGGGGGTACTGCAGAGTATTATAAACAAACAGAAGAAATTCAAATCAGATTTTACAATCTGTATATTTATGTTGTTTTTAATTTAAAGATATACATAGGCACTCTAACTACCGAGCAAATTATGCCCCACTGCAGTTTCATTAACCCCTTAATTTATATTTTCTATATTAATTCTTTATATTTTTTTGTAATTATAAATCTGTTTCGATTCTTTGACTGCCAAGCTTGGAGGTAAAGACTATCTAAATGTTTCTGCCTTCTCTCTATCCCGAACGACAAGCGTGTGTAAGTAGCGACTGCAACGAACTTTATACATCACATAGTTTTTATTTCCCTTGATCTTAACACACTTAGCTCCCTTTATTCGTGCTATGAGAAGAATATTGATAAATATATATATATATTTAAAAAACCGAATTGTATGAATCCTAAATTACTGGCTCTGAACAAGGACACATAAGAAAAATGATTGCGTTACATTAATAAAGGTAGGCGCGTGGCTGAGCGGCAAAGCGTTTGGCTTCCGAACCGGGGATCCAGGGTTCGAATCCTGGAGAAGACTGGGAGTTTTTAATTTAATTTCTTTGGGCGCTAGTTGGGGAAAAGTAAAGGCGGTTGGTCGTTGTGCTGGCCACATGACGCCCTCGTTAACCGTAGGCCACAGAAACAGATGACCTTTACATCATCTGCCCTAAAGACCACACGGTCTGAAAGGGGGAACTTACACGAATAAATGTATTTAGTTCATTAAGTTCGTGTCAGGATCTAAGCAGACGTAGAAAGAAGCAGAAGTTGCAAAAGGAAGGAAGAGTGCTCTTTTCTTTTCTCGTGTTTTATTCCTTCAGTTTCACTGTTCTGTCACTGGGGGGCGTCAATGTCTCAGATATTGTCTTCCCCGCTCATTGTGAGTTCTCTTTAGCCCGCTCTCTCTGACCTTGTTTCTGCGTCTCTCTCTCTCTCTCTCTTTTTCTCTCTCTCTCAATTATACACTTTTTACACGTAAATATTACTATTCGCCTAAAGGTCTAATAATTGTTCTGTCACTAGTCTTTTTTTTTAATTTTGATCTCAACTTTATTTCAATGAATTTTAAATAAGAGAAAAATTGTGTCCATCCTTTAGATGCCCCTCTTCCAAGCCAACTTCCCCTGTTCAGTATTTCGTCTAATGAGTCAAACGATATTTTGATAGACTGAGCCTCAATACAGAAAACAAACACCATCATTATCATCACCCAGTAAGGGAAAGAGCAGTATGTATCTGTTTCCTGCGTTAATGTTGTTCGTATTTGCATCCATATATTGTTATTGTTATAGCAGTTACGCCGAGGTGGTTAATTGGAGTCAAACTGAATTTCCATTTGATTGGACCAAAAAAATATCTTATCATCATCATTGGCCTCCTTCAGTCGTAGAACGACTATGGTTCATCTCAGAGCACACTTCCTCATGTGGCTGTGGAGCCCTATTTTGGAGAGACACTCCCGTCCACAGATAGCGCAGGTTAAGGTGGCCGCGGGCGCGTTGCCCTGCCTCATCGTGGCGCCCGCGTGGAAACGGCCATTAGAGGAAGTGGCTAGGCTAAATGGGTAGCAACACAAGACTCCCGTGGGAATGCTCACGGGTAGACGAGAGTCCACCCATTGTACGGGCGGGGTTGTAAAAAAGTCCCCACGAACACGTCCCACATCCATGCGCTGTTCCTCAAAGGGACCGTTACATCAATGGCGGTTCCCGCACAGCTAGCTTGGTACAGCGAAGGAAAATGGCGGAGGCTCCCGGTGCCCTCGGCCTTCGGCCATGTGCAGCCAAGCATGCGTCGGGGCCAAAGGCATTGGAAACAGCAATGTTTTACATAGGCATAGACTCGGGTCTCTCTCAAACAGAACTGTGTTCTCACAGGTTGTTTTTTTTTTACTGTTTGGCGTCCAAACAGGTTTTTTTTCAAACTTAGAGCTCGAAGAGCCTTCGGCTCAGCTCTTGGACATCAACAAGGTTAAGGTGGCTTTTGCTTCGGTGGTAGAGGAGCTGGCCGTTTTTCGGATTGTACGTTTTTCTTCCTGAGCTGAGACCCATGTACTTTCACTGTCCATCATCATCATCATTACTATCATCAAACTCCATTTGAGTGAGAGCTTGAGAGGCTCAAATCCTGTCTAGCAAAGCTCTGGACAGAAACCCTGCAGATTTGAGGAGTGCGTGCATGTCATCATGAAGGTCGAGAGTTCTGGGAGACACCTTTTACCTTCCACCAAACTATGAGAAGAGTTCCCTTGATGTTATTGTTTTACTACCACTACACTGATCCTGGAGGCGCGGGTTCAAATCCTGATGAAGACTGGGATTTTTAATTTCGGGATTTTTAAGGGGCCTCTGAGTCCACCCAGCTCTAATGGGTACCTAACATTAGTTGGGGAAAAGTAAAGGCGGTTGGTCATTGCGCTGGCCACATTACACCCTCGTTAGCCTTGGGCCACAGAAATGATTGATCTTTACATCATCTGGCCTATAGATGGCAATGTCTGAAAGGAAACTGTTTGTTTTACACTGATCTGGTTGGTTTAGAGGCGAGATAGAAGACCTCTAAGACTGAACAAACATATCTGTGAGTTTGTTGAAAAAAATCAAAATAAAAAAAAATACTTTATAAAATCAAAGCTTATTAAAAGGAAAGAGGGAAAATACTGACATATATCTCAATACTGCAATATGAATCTCCTTTTTCTATACAAAACAAAATTAATGGATTACTACAACTTATGTTAATTTTTTATGTGATTTATGTATAGTCTTCGACATTGAATAATTGTGCAAAATTTCAACTTAACCCAAGAATGGGTGTGATAGAGTTAACTCGAATACGATTTGTATGTTGAATAGAGTTCCATTGCATTCACGTTACATGCGCACACACAAATGTTTTTTTAGCTTGTAACTTTAATTACACAATAGGATCATGGGACTCCCAATGTGCATTGTTGTCCAGACGTGGCATCCTATCAGATGTACGCTCAACATTGTATGTTTTCGAATTTTTATTTAACATGTATATAGCATGACGTAATCAAATTATGTGCAGCTTCCAAGAGTTGTCATTCCTCCCTCTGATGATATTAAAATGGACAGTCGCATTGAAATAATGAGATAAAGGGACACATTCCGAACAGAATTAAAAATTAGAGATATTGAGAATAAGTCAATCCAGTTACCCCTTTAATGGTCTCTTATGCGGATTGACGCCCTAAATCTGCATTATAAAATTAGACCTCCACCAGTTTATGCGCGTCAGGGAATCGTTCACAGCACGTGCCAGTGAAGGTCAAATAATTTAAATTTGTGCGCACACTTGAAATGACGTCTGCTTTCATAATCCGAGTAAAAGCGAAAACAAATGTTACGAATTTAGGTCATAGCCTCCAAGGCCCAGTAATGCAGATTGTATTGTATAACATTTATATAAACTAGAGCAGCTTGCGTTTATCAAACTGATGCGCGCGCATCCCCCTAGGGGAGAGACATGTGCTATAAAAATGGGTGCAAAAGGCACCATTTTATCAAGGACAAATAAAAATCTATTCTATATACTATATAAATTGTTGTTTTAAAACCATTTTTGAGAATGAATTTATAAAAAATGATATTATTATTGTCAGGATGAATGTGTGCCGTCTATTTTTACTTGTACAGGGCACTTGGGAAGTATGAGCAAATTACTGGCAGTGTGTATGTTTGCGTACGGGCAGTCGGCAGTGTGTGGCGTTATGCAGAGATAATACGATTTGTGAACGGCGATACGATAGTGTAATTTTAGTGTTTAGTGACATGGGGCGGTGAGTGAGTAGTTTGTGCCCCTGGCTACCGAACCGAGGGGTTTCGTATTCGAATCTTAATGAAGACTAGGGTTTGAATTTCGGGATTTTTATGAAGCCCCTGAGTCCACCCAGCTGTAAATGGGTACCCGGCATTAGTTCGGGAAAGTAAAGACGGTTGGTCGTTGTGCTGGCCACATGACACCCTCGTTAATTGTCGGCCATAGAAACGTACTTTACTGAGATTTTTCTATATCAGATTCCGAGGAAGCCTGGACAGTGGTGAAATACTTGTTTAGGTGTACCGAGACTCATCGTTACAGAAGGCCTGAGCACTGACCTGCAACGTCACAACCTGTGGGCAGGCCAATAGCTCGTTGTCACGTCGTACAGACCTATGACGTGGCAACGGGCAATTGGTCTAAACTGCCCTCAGGTTGTGACGTTGCAAGTCAGTGTTCAAGCCTTCTAAAACGACGACTCGCTCAAGGCGGCCAGTGTTTGCTTAAATCCGTCTCTACAAACGTCCCAGCCGCCATCAGGATCCAAATACACGACCAACACATCACAATGACAGCGCTCTACTCACCGACCATTCAATCTGCTTATCTGCCCCTCAGCTAGTTCAACAGACCGTTCCTGTTAGGTCAGCTGGTGTTTATACACCGCTTTAAAGCATTGGTCACTGTCAGTCTGTGGCGGTCAGTCCTTCGTTTGACTAACCAACGAACGGATGGAATAATAAAACTAGCAAACGTGGAAAGTCAGAAAAATCAACATTAAAAGTAAAACTTCCCCTCCCCCTTTTCCAAAAAGAACATTTCCCTCCACCCCCCACCCTAAAAAGTCCTACACTGATCCCTGAAAAACAACCACCTTAACTCAACCCCCCCCCCCCCCCACCATTTAAAAAGAAAACGTGAATTTAGGATCAGACATCTGGCTAGACACTTGCGGAGTCGCAAATCTCGTGTGAAATGTAAATCGAGAGTTTCAGCGAGAGTTCGTGCGAGACGTTGCGCCATGAGACTCCTGCTAAGAATTCTCTTAAAGCTCCTCTCTTAAGTGAGATAGACGTTTAAAGAAAGGAATATCTATTATTGACTCAAACAACATTCTTTTTATTCTCTCCCTTGCCGCATCGCAATCGTAAAAATAGAATCGAAACCTAATTTTCGGTAATAGCTCAGCTCTAGAAAGGGAAGAAAAATGGAAGCCATCTTTGCTCCCCTGACCTACTTTCTGATATTTGCACTGCGCCCATTGGTTGTTTAATATAATGATGTCCCATTGCTTGTATTTCTAAAGACACCCTTTTGGGTAGTGTTTATGTTGACATAGGTCCAATACTGTCCTTAAGTATATCATTAAGGAAGTTTTTATTGCTCAGTCTTTGCATATTTGAATATGACATGAATGCTGAGAAGTGGACATCTATCTCTGCTATATGTGTAGTGGGGAAGGTAATATTTACCTCGTCAAGTCCTTGGCAAGTGTCCTTTAAGCCCGCCTAAGAGCTGCCGAATTCAGCTTCGATGAAACGGGAAAGTCTCTTGCTCTACATGTACGCATTTACGCAACCGCCAGTTTTTATTTAGGGCATTTTGAAGAGAGTATTTAAGCATGCGGGGGGGGGGGGGGAGGGGGCCTAATGGTAAAGCGCTTCGCTTGGTTTCCGAACCGAGGGGGTCCCGGATTTTTATCTCGGTGAAGCCTGGGATTTTTAATTTCAGGATTTTAAGGTCGTCATTGAGACCACCCAACTCTGATGGGTGCGTGGCATTATTTCATTTAGTTATGAAATTAAAGCGGCTGGTCGTTGTGCTGGCCACATGACATCCTTGTTAGCTGTCGACCATAGAAACAGATTATCTGCCTTATAGCTCGCAAGGTCAGAAAGATTTTTTTTTACTTTACTTGATATTGTCCTGGCTAGGATTTGTCAAGGGACACACCAACTAACTCAGCGGTTCTCAACCTTTTATGCTTGGCGACCCCTTTTTACAATGCCCCACTCTGCCGCGACCCCCTCCCCGCACACACACATACAGCAATAGATGAGTAGTCAATAACAATCCATATTTTGGATCGTCTTAGGCGACCCCTGGCAAATCGTCAATCGACTCTCAAGGGGGTCGCGATCCACAGGTTGAGAACCCCTGAACTAACTATTCACTTAAAGAACAATTATATATTTGATAACAGCTATGAAGAATTCAAATGATGTTAATTTACAAATTGGAGTGATTGTTTTGGCTATCTATTCGTTGCTTTGACTCGCAGTGTCTTTATTATAAATCTTTCTTCTCTCATGTACCCCTGTTCTGCAAAGTCACTCGTCTGTCTCGCTACGTCACTACTTTTTAACGTCACTAAATATAATACACACTAATTTTCTTTACAAAACTAAGCTACTCTCTAAACTAAACTAGGTCACTACAGCATGCAACCACTTCTGAATCGCTTTGCATGATGTTTACATGCTACATCACTCTATTTGCGCTATGGTAAAATTTATTTGTGGACATTGACGAGAACAGAGTATCTAGGAGAGAATTGATTAGATGGTCGTGTGTTAAGCGCTTTGGACTGTCATTTAGATCGTCATGGGCTAGATTCCGTCTTCATTCCCCGCTGTCATGTGGGAGGTTTGGGCCAGGACGCTCAGCTAACACAAACCAGTGTCGGCATTTGAATTCTGGCCCAAACAAATCCAAAAATTAAGATCATAATGCCTTGAAGATCGACAAACATGTCACTTATATTTAAGAATTTTTCAAAATATATCTCGATCACAATTTGTTTTTCCAATTCCTCTGTGACTTGTAACCCAGCTATTTTCAATAGCAACAGTTGGCGTTGGGCACACTAAAGCCTCATCACAGTATTTGTTTATGTTTGAATTCTTAAGATCCACGTTCTTTGCACAACAAAATACTTTAAAAGAGAAAAAGAAGAGAAAGGGATAAGAAGAAATGTGATGGCGATTGATTGGAACCTACAGGAAAACGTAAGGACATGAAAACATGAAGATTGAGATATTTTTTTATTTACATCTTTTAGTCATTCTTAGCCAAGCTTACATCAGCTCCCTCTGTCTGGATGTAATCTTGTACACGTTATTTGTCCAACTTAAAACATTGCACAAGTATTCATTGTTTAGGACAATACATGAATCAATGAGGAAACAAAAAAAAACACCTACTTAGTTAATTCATTAGTCGTAATTAATTAATTTAGTTTTATATAGAGACAGTAGTGTCTAGTATGCTAAGAAGAGATAATCCCTTTAAACTAATAACCCACAGTCCACAATTTTGATTTTACCAAAGCATACAGGTTGCGTTAAAAAAAAATTGTCCAATCCCACAAAATTAATAATGCTTAACTAGATGAACTAAAAATTAATTATACGATTGATTCAAAATAGTAAAGATATTTCACTCAATATAAGCCGTCATATGCAAAGAGTGCATTCTAATAGTTTTACTTCTTTTTAAGAACTAGCGTATGTTACACCTATTGAAACTTATGGCGTATAGACTAGGCAGCAAAAAGTTTAAAAAAAAAAACAAAAAAACTTGATTTGTTTGCAGTTTGTATTAAATCTTTATCATATTCTATGCATGCTGTGGAAATATATTATTACTAAGCGTCTTTCAATGTGCTAAAGTATTAACAGAGCAACGGTTTCGAAAAAAAAAATGCAACTTGGCATCTGAGAATTAGAGCCAGCCTCGAACAACAAAAACGAAAAGAGTATGTATTGGGAGGGGGGAGGGAGGAAGGGGAGGCACACCCTGGCACTGCCCGCCACAAACTGGCAGTTTGAAGCTGTGGCATTATTTAAGGGCCATTGCCCGTTTGGCTTATAATGACCAGCCTAGTCTGGACAACCTGTGATTGGCTCGCTATCTCGAAAGTCGAGGCAACAAATTCTATATATTTACACTCGCCTATTAATGTCCTCTCTCCAGTTCTTTTTTCTTTTTTCATGTTCAATTGTTTCGCGCCTTTGCGTCTAATCATCACTGTCCAGATTTTTTCGAGCGGGGAGAACAAAAAATGCACATTTCTCCATTATCATTTCTTGAGTTTGGCGTTTCCCTAAATATAGGAATTAGGTTTATTTCAAAGTTGGCTAATACTGACGAGTTATTTGAGAAAGCTCTTGATGCTAAGAGGAATCTTTTGATTTTATATTACATAAACATTAGAGGGAAACGCAAAAAGATATTGGACTTTTTTTTTGTGTTAAAATTTTTTTTCTTTGATATTTCATAAAACATTTTCTTAGGAAATAGTATAGTCAGGTTTTTTTTTTTTTTTTTTTTTTAAATAAGTAAATAAGTGCTTTAGTTTTCTATAAAGTTTTCTATAAAGACTAATGACATTTATTATTTATTTATTATTGGATGGCTGCCTGGTTGCACGCGGCCTCAGAACGAGACAGCTGGAGGTCACTCACGAAGGCCGCGGGATACACATTTGATACCAAAAGAAAATCTCTGGGTGCCTCTGAGTCCACACAGCTCTAATGGGTGGCTGACATTACTTGGGGAAGAGTAAAGGCGGTTGGTCGTTGTGCTGGTCACATGACACCCTTGTTAACCGTAGGCAAAAACAGATGACCATTATATCATCAGCCCTATATACCACTAGGTCTGAATGGGGAACTTTACTTTTATGTATCGAGTACTTGTTTGGCTGCAATAGTAACTAAAGACATTGACTTTTTAAAAATCCCAAGTTCAAGAATTGCTCGCTTAAGAGTATAGGATACATACTTACATAGGCCTACATACAAAAATTGCTCGCTTAAGAGTATCTTCTTCTTCTTCTTCTTAAACTCTCAGGTAGAGTTGAGCCTTCAGCTCTTGGAACTCTAGGCCAGCAAAAGTGAACAAGAGCTCCCTCTCAACGGCCTGTATGAAAACAATGTACACTGTTTTGTCTGGCGGGTGGATCAGACTCGCGTCAAGAGGCCGCGTATAGATATACTAAGACCCCCGCCATTTTTCTTTTCTATACCAGGCTAACCGTGCGGGGCAAGCCATTTATTATGTAACGGCCCCTTGAGGAACAGTGCCTGGATTGTGACAAGGTTGTGGGAGCGTTTTTACAACTCCGCGCAGTGCAATGAGGATGCTCTCGCACCCCCTAAGGCACCCCCACAGGAGTCTTGTTTTGCTACCCTTTAGCCTAATCGTTTCCTCCTATGATCGTTTCCACCCGGGCGCCACTATGAGGCAAGGTAGCATGCACGGGCGCTTAAGAGTATAGGATACATACTTACATACATACAAGAATTGCTCGCTTAAGAGTATAGGATAAGAAATTGGAATAAAAAAATACCTGTTATTTTTTGTAATTAGTTGAAAACTTGTTTTCCTTTATATATTTACAAATCCAGCCACCAAATCTTATTCAAATATTTAAAATAATATTAAGCTAGATAAATCACATAATTTTAATTGATAAGTAGGTCTTTGGTTAGATTAAATCGCCAGATCAGATATCCTTGTAATCAGTATCCACTTGTTTCTTGTCCGATAATTTATGAATTGTTCCCAGTTGATGAGGTCACAGCTATGCTGTGCGATGTAAGCACAGAAATGTTCCCACTTGATGAGGTCACAGCTATGTTGTGCGATGTAAGCACAGAAATGTTCCCACTTGATGAGGTCACAGTTATGTTGTGCGATGTAAGCACAGATATGTTCCCACTTGATGAGTTCACAGCTATGTTGTTGTGCGATGCAAGCACAGAAATGTTCCCACTTGATGAGTTCGCAGCTATGTTGTGCGATGTAAGCACAGAAATGTTCCCACTTGATGAGTTCACAGCTATGTTGTGCGATGTAAGCACAGAAATATTCCCACTTGATGAGTTCACAGCTATGTTGTGCGATGTAAGCACAGAAATGTTCCCACTTGATGAGTTCACAGCTATGTTGTGCGATGTAAGCACAGAAATATTCCCACTTGATGAGTTCGCAGCTATGTTGTGCGATGTAAGCACAGAAATGTTCCCACTTAATGAGGTCACAGCTATGTTGTGCGATGTAAGCACAGAAATGTTCCCACTTGATGAGGTCACAGCTATGTTGTGCGATGTAAGCACAAATGAGAACGTCACGTGTGTCGCCAGCAGGGACTAAAAGAAACAACCAAAATGAGCATGAACTGTGAACATTTTCTGAACAAAGTTTGAGCATTTGTGTCTTTTTGGCAATGTCAACTTTTGGAACCAAGATGTGAACTAGGAACCAATTTCGGATTTACGCGCATTCAGAAATCTGAGATCTTTGTGATCAACATTCAAAACTCATCTCGTTCTGACCACTCGCCTTATGCTCCTACATCGGCGACAATGAATTTATAATTAATGAACTGTGGCGGGTATATTACAATGAAGAATGTATATGATCATGACTATTTGTATCGATAAACGTTGGCAGTCTTATATATATGATAACTTGTTTCACTTGTGCGGATTGATGATGTAGAAGCAGATCTGAAGCAGCTTGGGGTCAGGGCATGGAGACGAAAGGCCCAGGAGAGATCTGAATGGAAGGATGTGCTAAAGCAGGCCAGTGCCCGCCATGGGCTGTAGCGCCACTGGGGTGGATGGGTGGATGGATGGATGGATGGATGGATTGATGGATGGGTGGATGGATGGATGGATGGATGGATGGATGGGTGGATGGATGGATGGATGGATGGATGGATGGATGGATGGATGGATGGGTGGATGGATGGGTGGGTGGATGGATGGATGGATGGGTGGATGGGTGGATGGATGTATGGATGCATGTGTAGGTGGGTGGATGGATGGATGGGTGTTTCACTTGTGCATTATTGTAAGTTGATTTATAAGTCAGAAGAACAAAATATTTTCAAAGATACATTTTTTTTAAAAAAGATAATGGCTTCGTTATACAGCTTCTAGAGCGATTATTTTCTATTCATTATATTTTGTTAATGGAGGCGCGGTGGCTGAGTGGTAAAGCGCTTGGCTTCCGAACCGGGGACCGGGGTTCGAATCCTGGTGAAGACTGGGATTTTTAATTTCGGGATCTTCGGGCGCCTCTGAGTCCACCCAGCTCTAATGGGTACCTGACATTAGTTAGTGAAAAGTAAAGGCGGTTGGTAGTTGTGCTGGCTACATGACACCCTTGTTAACCATAGGCCACAGAAACAGATGACATTTACATCATTTGCCTTATAGATCACTAGGTTTGAAATGGGAACTTTACTTTTTACTACTATATGTTGTTAATAAACACATGCCTTTCACAGGGACTAGCAATAGAGCTAGAATTTTATTCCAAAGATATACTTCAACAGTCAAAGTTTTAGGAAAATCGTTAGAGACTTTTTTGAGAACCGTACCCACCCTGGTTCCTGGATTTTACTGTTTTTGCCGATGAATAAGCAGCCTGAATGTAGGAATTATATTTAAAAAAAAAGATATAATTAGGTCTATTAAAATATGAAGAATAATAGCAAAAAATAGAGTGCAATATATATATAAAGAATGGACTTTCCTGGGGACAAATCAGCGAATGCAGCCAGAGTGTAATTTCTAGTATTCGTATAAATGCTTAAATAAGTACGAAGTCAAAATGGATGTAATTATTTCGATGCTAAAAAAAAACATATATCGTAGTTGGCATGACAAATGTCTTTAAGATGAAAGATAAAACAAAAACAGCTGACGACAAGGCTAAAAATAGAATAGCGTTGTGTCTACATGTAAAGCCCATAGTTAGTTGTTTCCGCATCCGTCAAATGGAGTCTGGAGAATGATCGTGATCATGACAAAACGTAATCCGGCCTCTGAAACCAATATCAAAGTTTCCCTACGCTAGGTTCCCCCCCCCCCCCTCCATCTCTGGCAGGGATATCCCCATACCCCCCCCTTATCCCCCATCATCCTTACACGACATCCCTATGACATGGACGCAAATAAAGTGTCATAGAATATCGATACTACAAACTCGGTTGGTGAAGTCAACAAGTCGTGTTGGAAGGAAAACAAACTAACCGCTTGGCTGAACAACAAGGACACAAAATATGATTTCGTTGTAATAGTATGTTACTAGTTGTTTCCCTTAGGATAACGCTAACGGAATTAATGCTCCTACTTTTGACCTAGTTTTTTTATTTTATATTTTTGATACTATTACTACTTCTAAAAAAAAAAAAAGTCCCCTTTCAGACCTTGTGATCTTTAGGGCAGATGATGTAAAGGTCATCTTTTTCTGTGCCCTACGGTTAACAAGGGTGTCATGTATCCAGCACAACGACCAACCGCCTTTACTTTCCCTCAACTAATATTAGATACCCATTAGAGCAGGGTGGACAAAGATGCGCCCAAAGATACCGAAATTAAGAATCCCAGTCTTCACCTGGATTCGAAGCTTTGCCCCCGGTTTAGAAGCAAAGCGCTTTACCACTAAGACACCGCGCCTTCCACTACTACTACTACTTATCTTTATTATCCTTGAGAAAATGTGTTTTACACTTGCGCATTACAAATAACTACAGGTAACTATGAAAAGCAATATGTATGAAAGTACACATAATATACTTTCATACCCCAGTTTCTCTTAAGCATTTCGCGTGAAATTAACATCAGTTGGATTTTTTTTATTCAACGATTTTAATGATTAAAGGAACAAAAGAGTTGATTGGTTACTTTGGTTTTGTCTTCGGTGTATTTTATATAAGGGCCGGCCTTAGGTAATCGGAGGCTCTGGCGAAGTAAATAGTGTGGCACCTAATGAAATAGAAGGCAGAACGGAAAACCAACTCCTAGATACCCCCTCCCCCCCCCCCCCCCCACAGGTCCACACATGAGATTGGACCAAAAAGCGTTCTGAGCTTGCTATAAGCATGAAAGTAGCGCGATATAAAAGCTATAATAATAATAATAACAACAAAAAATTAAGATCAAAAAGTAAGCGAAGTATTATAAACTTGCTGTATCTAGATCTAAATCAACAAATAAGCTAATCGTATAGCGTCGATAGCACAAATGCGCTTCATAGACGATTCAAGATCACCAGACTAGAAATAACGCGTCTGAAATTCCACTAAAAAGGAAGAAACAATGGTCTTTTAACATACGTAGTCTAACAAGTAGATCTAAACATTTGTAAATAAAATTATAGTAGAGACTTGGAACTAGGCTAGTAGACAAATATCTCTGCTATGTTGGAGATTTGATCCATGCTTCGCAATTTTTTTCCAAAACATTTCTTTGAGTGCAAGGTCCCCACCAATCGGAGGCCCATGGCCTATGCCTAAGGCCGGCCCTGCGGTTATATCTTCTTTGTACAATGTACATTTGAACCTAATATTTGAATTTTTTTTTCTTTTGCGTATCGTCTATAATTGCAATGTTTTAAGATTTATTATTTATCTCGAAAAAAGGCTTGCCAAAATGAATGGCCGACTCTTTTGTTCCCAATATTAAGTACTTCTGTTATCTAGGTTTTACCCAATATTAAAATTTAATTGACTAGTATCACGATTGTATTCAGAGAGAGCTTTGTATTGCCTCATATGACATTCGGAGGTGCTTTTAAATTTATCACAATTCACTGCTACAATACACTGAAGAAACTAAGCGCTAAATATATTTCTCTTGGGTTAAATGTCTTCAAACTCGAATTAACACAATCCTTATATATCATTCTCTAAGTCGCCCAACCATGCGGACACCACGCACGCACGCCGACTCTCTAACCCTCCTCTCACCCCCTTCCACCCGCACCCACGCCTTCCTCGCTCTCCAGGCATGCGCACATAGTCGTTTGCCCAAATGCACCCCATTTGGACAACTATGTCTTTCAGAAAGTGTTCACCTGTCACTAAATAGCGGCGTATGCTACACCGCGGGTCGGCTCGTTAATAATATAAAATATGATTCACAGTGCTAAATTGGCTTACATAAGGGTAGACATTTAGAGATACATATTATAAATAATCTATTGCGAAACAGTAATAATCGTCCAGTACTAATTAATTACTTGTAACAATGGCTACTTGAAACAATGACCAAAGTAACGTGAACAATGACCGAGTGACCCTAGCGATGGCTAGTTTCACATTTATATCATATAGTATATCGATCTTTCAATTTTTCGACACTGATAGAAGTTATTATCCATTCCCAAGATTCCGTGTTTTTTATTTTACCATATCTCTAGTTTGCATAAACTGATGTCTCATCTTTAAAAAATCTGCATAATTAACCCCATACATTCAATGTGACGTCATAATACCGTGGGAAGCGTGGTCGAGAGGCTAAGTGCGCTTGAACTTATCTTGGCTTGGCTACCCATGAAGGGGGCTCGAGTGATTTTTTTAGTGTTTATTCAGAATGTCAATCATTCATTTTCGGTCCTCTTAAATGTAGCTACTTATGTCTCAGTGACAGATAAAGCGTTCCTAGACATTGTGCGACTTTGACCTTCTAACCATAATAAAACTAACTTTGAGCTTTTAAAATTCTTGATGGAATAGTTTTTATTCTAACTACTAATTAATATTTACAAGTTTCAAAGTGGTTGAAATTGTCATATTTCCTCCCCTTAGTTGTAAAAATCTATAATTACAAACTACTTATGAATAAAAGCTACAAAATTGGCGGGAGTTATCATATTTACTTTATAGATTGCCATCAACTCTTGGAGTTTCCAGTCGACACCATAATTATTTAGCGTTGTAAGGGCTTGTCATTGTGTCCAGTTGCAGACGATAATTTGATAACCAATTATGAGTTGGTAGGTTAAAGAAATGTATTCAAAGAAAGGTAATCTAGTGTTTGAATAGTTTACTTGGGCTGTAAGGTTTTATTTGCATACGTCATAAAATCACTATTATTTCTGAAATCGGAATGTTTTTAAAATAAAAAAATTCATAAAGTTATAGTAGAAATAAATGTCAGATTTCTCTCAAAATTAAATAAAAATGTCTAAATTTTGTCACACTGTAAAATAAAAGTATTTCGGATTTTTAAAAATGTCAGAGAGTTATTGAACTTTAGTGTAAATACTTTGTTTAAAAAAAAAGGATTCTGTTGAAATAGCTGTCTATTCTTTGTGTTCGAAAGCAGAGTCTCAGGAATGCTTGTCGGTTGTTTCAAGTACCTCTCTCTAACACTTTTCAAAAATAAATTGGGCTTGGAGAAGTACACGTTTGAGATACGTTGGACTAGTAGAGCAGAAGTGAGAAAAAAAAATTGCGGGAAAGGGGGAGAGAATAAAGTCCAAGAGAGGGAATAAAGAGTATGAAGTGCGAGGATTCCCCACTTGCCAAATTGTCAATTAACTGGCACCTCTCTGCTAGTCTTGTTAAAGCCGAGACAAACAGACGTGTCCTATAGAACATTGCCGTCCCACCATCAATACATTTGAATTTTTGTCTGTATCAGGAGCATCACGCAAACTTCTGCTCTCCCCCTTCCCGTCAGACTATCACTTCCTGTTTCAGCAGACGAGGAGTAAATTCTAAATTTGAGATGAACTCCTCTACTTATTGAGTTATAATGAGCTTAGTTTTCGTCTCTTACTGAGTTTTGCGTTGTAAAATAGAGTGGAGCCTGCACTTTAGCTCTTTCCTTTTGTGTGTGACTTCTTTGCACCAAAAGTTTCTTCTATTATCCTACAACAGGGCCGGCCTTAGGCATAGGCAAACTAGGCAACGCCATGGGCCTCCGATTGATAGTGTAATGACACAAGATGCGTAGAAGTTGAGGTGAATCGGGTTTTTCCTAAGTAATGTGACGAGTAAGAACAGAGTAGGATTACGAACAAGAAGAATAACGGACAATATACGCCTTAGAGAGACGACGCTAGGCTAGCGACGAAAGAGGACTGTGCCCTTTTTATTGTTTATTAAATTGTTGAAGTTATCAGCCTGCGTTATTAAGTATATTCTTTATTCATTCTGTTGTTGTGTCATATGGACTCGCATGCACCATTAACATATATACTCATCAACAAAATAGACCATCAACAATAGAGAGGAAATAGAAAAACTTGTCCTTAATGTTATTGTTGGAGACTCCTCCAACTTGGAGAACACAAAGTTTTTAATACAGGGAAGTTGATAACCGTCTGGCCAGGCCCAGTAGCGCCTTTGGAGGACTTCAGGCGAGAGTTTGGCTTAATAAATCGCTCCGCCTACCTACAAAAATCAGTGTCTACCAGGCGGTGGTTCTCTCAACCCTTCACTATGGATTTGAGACATGGACACTATACAGAAAACAACTAAGACTACTTGAGCGCTTTCACCAAAGGTGCTTGCGCTCCATCATGGACATACGGTGGCAGGACCGCACTACAAACAGCGATGTCCTTCAGAACGCTGGTATGGACATTATAAAGGGACTTCTTATGGTCCGATTGTTACGCTGGGCAGGGCACGTATCCCGTATGGGGTACGACCGTATGCCAAAGGCTGTCTTTTTTTGGTGAGCTTAAGGGTGGTCGACAAAGGCGCCCCACGGAAACGCTTCAAAGACCAAAACAGGCACCAACTTGCCTTAGCTGACATAGAAGAGAGAGCACCTGGTGACATGCTGCCTCAGATCGAGACAGCTGGAGGTCACTCACAAGGGCCGCGGGATACACATTTGAGATCAAAAGAAAATCTGCTGCAGAGGACAGACGCAGAAGGCGATTAGCAAATCTAAATCGACCACCTGCGGACAATGGTTACGCTTGCCCTGGATGTGGCAAAATATGTAGCTCACAGTTGGGGCTGCGCAGCCACGGAAATACTGCATTTGTCACTTATCTTCGGACTCGTAGACAAGCCTTATATAATATATAAATATATATATATATATAATTTTTCTATATGATTTGCGGTCACCATATTCACGTTGCCTATGACCTCGGCTAAGGCCGGCAAAGCTAACAAATGTAGGGAATTTTTTTATAGGTAATATTATTGTAGTAGTCTGCCCCTTGTTTACGTTTAGATTGTTTAGCATACGGTTTACGCTCTTTACGCTACTTAATATTGTAAGAGAGAAAAAGAAGAGAAAGCGATATGGTGAAAAACGAAGGTTGATATCATGGAACTCATGAAACACTCAAGAAAATGGACAGAAAAAAATGGATGAAATTCTAAACAAAGCACAAAATAGACAATCTCAAAAAGGTCATATTGAAAGACCACTGCTGCCAACCGAATCATAGAAACAAGACTGATATAAAATAAATTCTATAAAAAAGAAAACACAGATAAAGAACTGCATATTTATAGCCTCATATAAATATTATAGGATTTATTTCCCTTTATCAATAGCAAACTGAATTAATTAAATACCGCTAATTACTTATTTGGTTAATTTTTTATTTTTTTTTTGTAGGGACAAGGAATAATTGAGCAAAGTTTCTACTCAATCTGGGAATTGGAAGTGGGAGAAAAACGTGTAAAAAAAATTGTACCGGACAGACAGACAGACAGACAGAGTGAGTTCATATAAGCTTTGTAAATCATGTTCTTCTTTTTCGGAAATAACTTTCTCTAATAGTGAAGCTATTGTTTTCTAGCCTATTCTCCTAGAGTGTAATTCACTGGTCTCACTTTAACCTTTGTTGGCTTTTTTGTTTTATTCTGAGCAATTAGTGATTGTACAGGATTTAAGACTAGTTTTGGAATGTGATTTAATCATTTTAGGCTGACTAAACGATGCTACGGGATAGGGTTACATAGAGACAAAGTTTCCTTCCACCAGGGTGTGTTAGATAGCTAGTTGAGTTAGTTGGGTTGCGCACTTTATTAGGCTGACGGTGAACATACAGTTTATAGGGACGACATAGACTTTGGTTTAGAGATTAGAATAGACTTTTAATTAATCAGTTACTGCTAGACTCTTGAGGGAATAACATTGTTTATTAGTAACAGACTAGACTGTGGCACATTCTGTAATAAACGTTTGTTTGAAGTTCACCTTGAGTCAACTTGGTCATTGAGTCTGTGTTCCTGTTTAGTACCTGTTCAATCTTGTAACGTGATGTTCATGTCCCGAACTTGCAGACGTAATACACTCAACAAGGTACGCACGCGCTTAGTCTAATTAAGCATCTTCTAGAAATACTTCAGCTACATTTGATATACACATGCATCCGTTACAGGTGATAGTTTATGCTGTATAATGCGTCACCTTTCTAGTAGATTAGTTTAGAAAAGCTACCCATACAAAAACAATCTTTGTTGAACATCAAATTTTAACTTAATGTTAGAAAATGCTTCCTCAGCTTGAAAATAACAAAAAATTTAAAGCAACTAGAACAGTCGCACAATAGAGCGTGACAGTTTTAACAAACGAACATTCACATTTGACTAGAGTAACACCATTAGTAAAATTACTAAATTGAGAGACATTTCAGAACAGAAGAATTAAAACGTAAAGTAGCTATAAAACATAAAACACTGAACCATAACTTACAAATAAAAAACACATAACCTACAAAATACTGAGAAAGACACAAAAGATAAATACACATTTCTTATTCCATACGCAAGAAAAAATGTGTACAAGTGCTCCTTCTTCCCTAGTGCAATTAGAGAATGGAATGGGTTGCCTGACCAGAAAAACCAACGACTTAGCAAATTTGTGTCTTTAATGTCTTTAATAAGCATGCATGGCTAGATTGACACATGAATATGCATAGCACGTAATTATCTTATCTTTGAAAGTAAATTGCGTAATTTATATGACAACACAACTCTAACATACTGTTTCTTTTATCTCAACAGATGTCTGTCGGTGTGTCTTAAGAGACGTCTGCCTGTGTTCAATAAACACTTGAAGGGACAACACCACCAGCAGCATTCTAGTAGACAACCAACACCCGAAGACACCTCGGAGACACACTAGGGCTTCTCGCTCCCAGACCAGGCGACACATCTCCCTCGCTTGTCCCTCATAACTTTACGTGACAAGATTGCCTGGGAGATGTCATCCCCTGACAAATTGACGTCCACGGTCTGGCACATCACCCCTCGTCCATTCAACGGCAGGCGAAATTTATGCAAATTGCGAGACTCCTCCTGAAAACGGTTGTGTGGACGCTACATTTCGATTCCAGATACAGACGGTTGTTTCTGTAAAAAATGTTTCGAGTTCCTAAAAATCGGAGAAGGAGCACGGCATCAATAGCTTGGACCTTTCATTAATCATATGAAAGCCAAGTTAATTACTTATGTTTAGAGAAGTAAAGCTAATTGCTGAATCAATACACCGAAGCGTGATGTCGACATTTAAAAAAAAGAGATACTTCTGGCGTGAAAACGGGTCGCTATCAGGTGGAGATCAATCCATCATGTCCGGTTATCAAGACAAACTGCTTGGCATACAACTTTCTGACCTTTGATTTTAGCATCAACATCTAAAAAAAAGAAATTATATAAAGTGGAGAAGAAGGATAATGTCAGATGAGCTGGCCTGCGTGGAAATAATCGCAAGACACGCATGCTTGGCACCTGACCTTAGAGCCATTAATCATCTTTATATATAAGGAAAAATGTGTTTTGTAAGGTTCTAAAAAATACAGGTCCGAAAAGAGACGAAACGAATAAAAAAATTAAAAAGAAACAATTATTTCTAAAAGATGTAACGCTAATACTTTTCAAAGGGGCTAAAACTAAAATTAAGTTATATATATATTATATAATTATAATTGTCTAGATTAGATAGGCAGTAATAGCTCAGTAATCGTGTCATGGCGTCCACTCTGGATACGTGGGTCACGCCGTCAGAATATTCCGTTCCGGATTTGGTCATTCTGACCTACACCAATGAATCCACATTTTTCGACCCCAACGATTCATCATGGGACAACGATACATTTTTCGACTCAACCCAGGTGCCGCCTCTGCCTTGGTGGATGTCCAGCTACCCCAGCGGCTACACCTGGCCCCATATCATCATCGGGGCGATCATCATCACCATCATCATCTTAATGATTATAATCGGCAATTTCTTGGTCATCTGGGCCATCCTTCATGACCGGACGTTGAAGACCACTCAGAATCTCTTCATCATGTCCTTGGCGTTTGCAGACTTCTTCCTTGGGATGATCGTCATTCCTTTCTCCTTGACCAACGAGCTAATGGGCTATTGGATCTTCGGGGTTATCTGGTGTGAGCTGTATAAAGCTATCGACATCTTACTGTGCACGGCTTCTATAATGTCCCTGTGTTTAATATCGCTTGACCGGTACTGGTCGATAACCAGAGCTGTCCACTACGCACGACAGCGCACCAGAAAACGTGCGGCCATTATGATATTCACTGTCTGGTTCATTTCAGCCGTGGTCAGCATTCCTCCGTTGATCGGATGGAAGCAGCCGACCCGTGAGTCGCAATGGGCCATGTGCACGCTTAGTGAGGATATTGGCTACGTCGTTTACTCTGCGTTCGGATCCTTCTTCATTCCGGCCTTCATCATGGTGTTCGTGTACTTCAAAATATACCAGGCAGCCAAGGAGAGGGCAAGGAAGAACGTGATTAAAGCCCCTGCCACGAAATCCTCGGAAAAGCCCGAACAGAAACATTCCACAGAGTCCAGCGTCACGGAGCATGCTGGTAACAAAGACTACTCCCAGGACATGGACGAAGACAACATGAGCATCCCCCCGGACCCTCACGAGCATCGCGGTCACGTGACGGACGACACAACGTGCGACACGGCTGCCGAAAATGTACCTCCAACAACCTCTGAGGACGAAGCACATATGCAAGTAAGAAAATCTCGAGAACCAGCCGCGAGTGCTTTACAGGAAGCCGAATATTCTAGACTTCTGTGTACTGATTCGGATTCATGTGGGCCGTCGGAACGGGTTGTGTTAAAACTAAGCCCCGTTAAGCATGATATCGAGCTGATTCCTTCCAGCGATTCGGCAAGTCATAAGAACGTTCTGGTCACGTCGTCTATGGAGACTCTAAACACCTACGAAGACCATAGCAACGGTTCGCTTCGAAGGTTCAAAATTCTAGAGCTTCGTGCCAACGGCAGCTCCTCTGTTACAAACGATGGTAAGCCGGATACTGTGAAGTCCACGGTGCTGGACACACTACGAAAGCGCCTTTTGGTGAGAGCGAGAAACAGCCGGAAGCGGAAACCAGCGCCTCCACGAACGGAATGCGGGAAAACGGTGGACTTCCAAACTGCCGACAAGCAGAAAAGAAAACTAGCCAAAGCTCGCGAGCGCAGAGCCACAGTAGTCCTTGGACTTGTCATGGCCGCCTTCATCCTCTGCTGGCTTCCCTTTTTCGGGCTTTACTTGACCTCTGCGTTTTGTGCCGGCTGCTTTCCGGAAATGGTTTTTACAGTTTTCTTCTGGATCGGCTACTGCAACTCAGCCCTGAACCCGATTATATACACGGTTTTCAATAGGGACTTCCGGCGAGCCTTTCACAAGATCCTTTTTGGACGAAAACGAGGTCGCCGGTGAATTGTAAACACGCAAAATTAAATGATTTGAACAATTACCAATGTTTTTATGTATAGCTTCTTTTCTCTTTTTGTTTCTTTATGCAGACATCACTTACCGCACCGTGGTATTTGTATAGAAGCACAGTCACTTTTTTGCTTTTTAACACTGATTCTTTGACATTTCTTTGCAAAAATGACAAAATGTATAACTCTTTCAATGCTGCTGACTTTGTTTCATATTATTCTATGTACGTAAAGATGTGATACGTGAATACACTTGACGAGTTCATGTTTAAACATTTGCAGAAAAAGATTAAGAGAGAATAAGAAAAAGAATGTATAGCTATCATGATTAATATAATCTTAATGCTATAGAAAGATGTAGTAAAGTTGTTGTTTTTTAAATACGCAACATGTCTAAACGTAAGGAATGAGTCTAACTCAGCGGTTCTCAGCCTTTTAAGCTCGGCGACCCCTTTTTACAATCCCCCACTCTGCCGCGACCCCCCCCCCCCCGCACACGCACACAGCAATAAAGGAATAGACAAAAACAATAAACTTTTTCGATGGCGACCCCTGGCAAATTGTCAATCGACCCCCAAGGGGGTCGCGATCCACAGGTTGAAAACCCCTGGTCTAACTGCTACCATTTTATCTCTAAATTTGGTGTAGGCCGATTTGTACATTGGTCTGTTTATATATATCCAGAATACAGGGAGTTCTAGTATTTTGTCATAGCTAAAATAAAAATAAAAATCAATAAAAAAATAATAAAGTTTGGCTTTTAACCTACGAATTGCAATATACGGAAATGTCCTTGATTTTAGAGATTGCAATATTGAATATGTCTTTGCTGTGATATACTTATTCTCTATATGTTTCCCCACAATATATGTAGATAAAACTATAATTTTGTTAACTAGTAATCAATTATCTCCTCTTTTTCTTAAAAAGCTTATATGAATAATTGTATGAATTGGTCGTAATTATTTAATTTTGTTTCATATAATGCATTACTAGTTAAAGGGGAAATAAACCTTGTGTGTGGAATCAGGTCGTCGCCTTAAAATTTGAGACTATAAAGCCTTGATATTTTTATAAGCACTTGGTCCAGCTTAGTAACTAGCGTGTCCGCCTTCCATTTAGGAAGCTTTTTAAATTGCTTTTGAAAAGCCAGTACGTAAACCTTCTCTCAGATAAGCCTTCATTCCCCCAGCCCCTGACTGGTCCAAACAAGTGACTGGAACATAGTGCATTGAGCATACTCAGAACATGAAATTTTGCAAAACAAAAAAACAAAATGGCACAAATATTCCTAATCGTACAGATTTTTAGGTCTATTACAAATAAATAACATGATTGATGCAAAAATAATGATACAATCACACTAAATATAAGATTTTGAAAGATAACTTTCCGTTGTCTCTCATCGTGTGTACAGTGTATTTAGGATAAGTATTTTAGCGGTAACAGTAAACTGGCACTTAAAGGAAGCCGTTGGTTAAAATTGCGCCTCTTAAATCACCGAAAAATATTGTCCTTATTATCCTGTTGTCGGGTAAAATGGCTCGATTCATGCCAGTGTTGTTTAATATACATTTCCTATATATGTATGAAGTGGAATTGTTTTTTTATGCATTGAAAGTACACCAGAAATTAATCACGTTATGAAATGTATAAATATATAATGAATTAAATTAACGTGGCAAGCATAATTCTCACTAAAAGAAAAAGAAATTTAACATTTGAAATGATTGTTCATTATCCATTCCATTCTATGTGCGTAGTAATGCACACCATACAAAAGGATAAGCGAATCTATAAGAAAGTGCTTCTAATTAATTAATAATAGTTTAATAAAATGCTGTTTATTTATATGGTCTTGTACCTTTTTTTTAACTAATAAAAGTTCTTTTTATTCACATATGCTTCAAATTTCCGGCACTATGTATACTACAAACATCAATGACAATATAACAGCTATTTTGATAATGTATAATGCAAAACCATTAATCAATGAAACATAAACCCATTTGCCGCTTCTACCGACAGAGGAGTTTTAAGTTCCACTAAATTCTTACAATGTGTTACAAATAGTAGTTTACTGAATAGTTCAATGGTTGATGATCGAGATAGTACTGGAAATTTCCATCACAGTGATGAACATCAGCCCCCACCCTCAGCTTGATGAGGACGCAATGATGGCAAGGGACATTAAATCCTTTGATTAATCCAGTTTTAAATACATATTATTGTAAATAAGTTGTAACTATATTTCTTGAAATTCACGCTAATGTTGTAAAAACATCCCCCAAAAAGTTGTGCATTATGTGTCACGTACCCCTTCTAGAAATCCAAGACATCATAGCCTTTAAAAACAAAAACAACAACCAAAAAAAAATTATAAACCCGAGGACCTTCTTGTGAGATGAGTGAACCTTTGTGATGGACGAGGACCTCGACGCATCTGAAACCTAAACTAATGAACACCCAAATGAACATGAACTAGGAACAATATCTGAACAATCTTGACATTTCTCGTCGTAAGACCATAAAACACGCATTGTGTGTTTTGTTTGTTATTCGGCAATGCAATCTGCTTGACCAACTGAAAAACACTTTTATTTTTTTTTTAAAGCGACCCGAGCCGTCATCATTCTCATCTAGACTGTTAGACTATGCTAGCTTTTAATTTGGAATGTTGGATAGATTCAGATTCATTTGTTTTGGGTTAGGGTTTATATAGCGACAATAACATCACCGAGGATAACAAAGACTTGGACAATTAATTAATATAGCTATTATATAGCTTTTATATAGCTTTTATATATGCTTAGAGCGCTTTTGGTCCAATCTCATTTGTGGACCGGTGGGAGGAGGGGAGGGGGTATCTAGGAGTTGCTGTGCTGCCTTTAGGCGCTCGGTAAACACAACTCTGCCCGAGTCGGGTGTCGAACCTCGTGCCCCCTTCTAGGTAGCCAAGCCAAGTTCAAGTGCACTTGGCCTCTCGACCACGCTTTCCACCAAGCTACGGAATATAGTCTGGCAAGTTTTGTTCTCTTTGAAGGTTGTTGGGACTTCGGTATTTAGCTGAGCCACGACAGAGACTGATCCCCTAAGCTTATTTTTTAAATGGTTCTGAATTGATCATCATTCTCAATAGTCATTGCATTGTTAGCCTTCGCGCGTGTTCAATTGCTAGTTTTGGGTGTTACCTCCAGTTTAAACATAGCTTATCAAGAAACAGAGCAGAAGTTACCAACAAGATACTACCTTAGGTGTGGTAGTCAAAATTATCATGGTCATTGAAACATTTAAAAAAAAGTCTTGAACTATGAACAATGGGCTATCCAAGTTATCATGGACAGTGAACCATTTCACAATAATGTTGGCAGTCACTTGTTTCTTCGTAGGTTTTTTATAATTTGAAATAGTAAAAAAAAAAGGGGGGTGGACGCTACAAGACATTTAAAGAAAAGAATAATTACATTAAGCCAGTGATGCCCAATCAAATTCGACCTGCGGGCCATTTTAATTTCTGACACTAGTGTCGCGGGCCACATGAACGAAAATGCGCAAAACAAAAACGAAATGAAATTTACCTGAATTTGAGACTATTTGATTAGAAACCCCTGGATCTAGTAGTTGCATTTTTTTTCACGCATTAGAAAATGGCTTAATTTCTGTACTTACAATATAAGCAACAATTTAGCTAGCTTTAACACCAACTCATTTTCTTGTCGCTTATTTTGCTAAATATTTCCATCTATCTCCAATCTGTAGGCGTAGTTTAACAATCTTTTTATTCGCGGCTCAAACCAAGAATGCCGTCATATTTGTTTCATAATGACGTTTATATATTGTTCTTTTTTTAAACAGCCACACTTTCTTTACAAGTGAGGCCAAACATAATTTGACCTTTTTTTTTTTTGAGGGATGTGTCTACACTTTATGCCAGCATCTCGGCGGGCCGGACGGAACCACGTCGCGGGCCGAATCTGGCCCGCGGGTCGTATTATGGGCATCACTGCATTAAGCCATTCATTCTGTCATTCCCAAGATTTTTGTCAGGAATTCGTCTTTCGGTGATGTAAAAAACGATGTTTAGTCAGCCATCACTGAACGATGATCACAGGGGCTGGGGGTTAGGGCTGACCGCATACCAAAGGCGATCTTAAAGGAGGACGGCTTAACAGAGGTGCTCCTTGGAAAGATCAAATCAGGCGCTATTCTGCTCTCATTGGCATGGAGAAAAGCAGCTGGCAACGGATGGCCTCAGAAAGAGACAGCTGGAGAGCTCTCACTAAGGTCGCGGGGCAAATATTTGAGACTCATGTAATAGCCCCTTGTCGAAAATTTAATTAAATTACCCCATCTTTGCACCTGAACACTTACTTCGCGTAAAGCTGATAAACTGACGATGCTTGTAACTTGACCATAGTTTATATTGTTCATTGATCTTGCTAATAAGCGTACGAATGAAACGATTTCATTACAAATCCGCTTCGCAAAATAATTTACAAAAGATAGAATAACTAATTAACCACCATGAGCATTATTATGAACACTGCTTTCAGAGGGGACTCCACTCTTATAATACATGTAAGCGTGTGTGTACGGTAATTATAGCTTTTTAAAGGAGTTAATTATGAAAGTACTTGTTACTCTGGTATTTACCTCTTTACAAGACTGCTGTGTTAAAGTTCCATGTATTTTGACTCACGTATGTCCGGGATGACCCTTAATAGCATGCATGGGTACTGACTTAATGTAAAATAGATCACTACTTAAGTACAATGTCTAACTATAAAATATTTAATATCTAAAAAAAATCTTATATACATGTATGTATTTATAATAATAATACTACCAGTTACTAATTCCAAACAAATCCATAATCAATCAATTACAATGTTATAAATCTCAAATAGAATAGGGAACCATGCTTCAACGCTGTTGACTCTTATTGACTTGTAGCCCCAAACTGCTGGTTAGACAGCTGTAGGCGTATAGTATTTTAACTTGTAAAATTTGAAATAACTTGAATCACTTCTTTTATGAGCAATACTTCTTCTTCTTCTTCTTGAAACTGTCAGGTAGAGTTGAGCCTTCAGCTCTTGGAACTCTAAGTCAGCAGAGCTTCCTCTCACTGGCCTGAAAGAGAACAGTGTACACTGTTCTGTCTGACGGGTGGGTCAGACTCGCGGCAAGAGGCCGCGTACACTAAGACCCCCGCCATTTTCCTTTTCTATACCAGGCTAACCGTGCGGGACACGCCAGTTATGTAACGGCCCCTTGAGGAACAGTGCCTGGATTGTGACAAGGTTGTGGGAGCTTTTTTTACAACTCCGCGCAGTGCAATGAGGATGCTCTCGCACCCCCTTAGGCACCTCCACGGGAGTCTTGTTGGCCTAATCGTTTCCTCCTACGATCGTTTCCACCCGGGGACCACTATGAGGCAGGGTAGCATGCCCGGGATGAACAATACAAAATAGAGTTTTTATTACACTATAGACAAATCAAATTCACCTTGAGATAAAATGAAATAATCGTAGTGGACTTAAGTAATAATGTAAAATGGTATTTTGAACAATAACTCAATACAAAACATGTCTTTTCACTCTTGCAATTTGGAGTTCTCTCTCCTGCCTAAGTCCATTGACAACAATACCGTTTAACGTGCATCATTCACAGCCAATCGCTAACGTCATCTCACCGTCACCATAGAAACACACACACACACTCCACAACAATCTACATATAAGAACAATTGAGATCTAACTTCATCTAAATCTGGATCAGATGACAAACACCTTAAGCCGAAAACTTTACAGAATAAATAATATGCATCAAAACAGGAAAAATATAAAACATACTTTATAAAAAAACAAAAAAAGCTTATATTGAGCGTAGTTGTATCAATTAGTTTGAATCAGTAATATAATTAAATTTGTAATAAATCTAGACTTACTATAATAAATCTGTGCGATTAGAAATATTTTTACCATTTATTTAATTAAAAGAAATTTCATACTTTTTGCTTTCTCAATCTTATAACTTGTTTGGACCAGTTGGGGAAAGGCAGGGCAAAATAAGGGGGATATACCTGAATGTTAATGTGATCGCTTTTTAAATAAATAAAAAACAAACTTGTACGACCTACATAATTTGATCTCAGGGCACAAGCCTCCTTAAGGGCACTAATTCAACTTATACCACCAAATCAATCAAGTATGATTTTTTTTCTCTTGTTCGATACCCCAAAAAAAAATATTTATTACCAATATTTAAAAAACTAATGTGTGTATTTTTTAAAAATTGATTCTTGTTTGTCAAGTACAAGAAATAATTGTGCGAAATTTAAATTTGATTTGAGATTATCTGTGGTAGAAATAACGTGTACAAAATTTTTACCAGACAAACAAATAGACAGACGTAGTGAGTTGATATAAGTTTTGTAATAAGTTAAACCTATCGACCTATATTTTAATCTAATCTTATTCTAATTGAAATAGAAATTGATGTACACCCAAACGTAAAACACGTCATTTTAATTAATTTTTTTCCTTACGCTTAGAAAATGGTGCGGGGAAAAAAACTGAAACTGTACACCTAATGCAATTGTGTTGATCATCTAAACACCGCAAAAAGAACTCGTCACATAAAGCGTTCGCTTAAAATGTCTCGCCTCAAACAGACAGAACTCCAGGTCAATAAAGCAACAAAAAAAACAAAAAATAGATTGCGCCATCATTTAATTTTGACTCCTAGATTTTTTTTTTCTAAGTTTAATTTGCTAACGGCAAGTGGATGAAAACGGTGGCAGAGCGTAGCGCTGAAGATGAGCAGAAATACAGAGTAGATCAGAAAAATGGAGCGAGAGAGTAATTATTTGGGTTTTTATGGTTTTTTTTCAAGATTGGACAACTCGATGAAATTGAATTACTTGCGATAACTGGTTTTTTATTTTTGATGTTCGATTCGAAAGCGTCGCGTCATAAAGTGTAGAAAAGTAGAGAATGAGGCATGTTGATGAGAGAAAGTAGAAAATTGGGCAAGTTTATGGAACGAAATAGAAAATAAGGCAACTTTATGTAAAGGAAAAAAAAAAAAGTTCCCCTTTCAGACCTTTTGGTCTATAGGGCAGATGATGTAAAGGTCACCTGTTTCTGTGGCCTACGGTTAACGAGGGTGTCATGTGGCCAGCACAACGACCAACCGCCTTCACTTTTCCCCAACTAATGTCAGGTACCCATTAGAGCTGGGTGGACTCAGAGGCGCCCAAAGATCCCGAAATAAAAATCCCAGTCTTCACCAGGATTCGAACCTGGGACCCCGGTACGAAAGCCAAGCGCTTTACCGCTCAGCCATCGCGCCTCAGAGAAAGAAAGTAAAAAATGAATCAAGTTTATGTATACTATTAATGATTTTGGCAAAAAAAGTGAGATAGGACACGTATCTATTTAGAGATCACTTGACCAGTGGTCTGTATTTTCGCACCAATTTAAGTTCTGTACTTTATAGAGTGCATTAAATGACTACGCATACTTTTATAAAAATGCTAATCTGACTTTTATTGATGATGATATTTCTCTAGCAAAGAATATGTATATATTGCAATGACTTAAATATTCAGTTGGATGAATACTATACGATACGATACGTCAGTTTATGTCATTTCATTGACAATAAAATGTCTGAATTTAATTGTTGTTAAGTCTCTTTCTCTTCCATTTGTGTGTGTGTGTGTGTATATACATATATCCTCCTTTCCCTTTTCAGACCTTGCGATCCAAAGGGCAGGTGACGTAAAGGTCATCTGTTTCTGTGGCCCACGGTTATTGGGGTGTCATGTGGCTAGCACAACAACCAACCGTCCTTACTTTTCACCAAATAATGTCAGGTACCCATTAGTGCTGGGTTGACTCGGAGGCATCCAAATATTTTCTAAAAATTACTAAAATCTCAGTCTTAGGGATTCGAACCTGGGACCCCCATTTCGGAGCCAAGCGTTACCACTCAGTCCAAATTCTGCATTTACGTAAGTAATAAATACCACAGAAGTATCAGATGTTAACTAGTTAAGGATAACTAAGCTCTACATACGTTTAAACTTTAGATACCTTACTGCCATTTCCTCCATTTAGTAAATGTAAATACCGTTGCGAAGTAAAGTCTTAAAAGTGCTTTAGTTTTTGTTTTTTTTTTCAATGCTCAGCTGAAGACATAATTAACGACATCGACCAGGACTGGGTCATGATAACCTGTCCATACACACTAAGGAAATACCATAACATCAGATCAGGTGTCAGTAGAACCTGCCTCCTTCTAGTTCCTTCAGATGTGTCTGCCTCCAGACCACGTGACAAAAAGCACAACATCCACGTTTCCATAGAGATTACATCCGATACAATGGGGAAAAAAATAGTTCAAGTAGCTTATATCAGACTTCAATAGTACCAGGACTGTTATCTTATTTTAAAGAAAATTATGACCATAGTTTGAAAATAAACAAACTAGTAGACTTTTTAGTTTAGATATTAAGACTCAACGTTTGACAGGCTTTTTGAGAGGACAGGTTTCTACAACTCACTTATTGATTCAGCAGTTTTTTTAAATTGCTTTTGTATAGCAGAACTTTCATGCTTATAATAATAATAATAATAATAATAATCTTTATTGTCCGTATGATATTGGTCTTACAATTAGTGCATTACGCCAAACAAAAAACATTATAACTATAAGAAACCAAAGTGTACATTCACACCAGACTCACTCATGAGTCTTATAGCATGCTTCGTCCGATCTTTAAGGACCAGTGGGGGGGGGGGGTGTATCCGGGAGAAGGCTTCTGTGCTGTCTTTAGGCGTTCAGCAAACAAAACTGCTCCAGTGGGCTTTCGAACTCTATCCCCCCTTTGATAAGAAGCCAAGCGGTTTTCATCAATCAGCCACCCGAAAAGACGCAAAAAGCACATTTCTCATTCCATAGGCTAGGAAAAAATTCTTACAGTTGTTCCTTCCCCCGAAATACCACGGGAGCATAAAACGAGTGGCGTGAATCAGCCAGAAAAAAATAAAACGATTTGTCAAAGTTTAAATCTCTAAGTAACATACACGACTAGATTGACACATGGACACCCGTAGGGCGCAATAATCTTCTTTTATCAAGCAACTCTGTAATTAGAGAATAAAATACGTAATCATACATCAATATTTATTATTGAAGACCTAGATCTCATGAATCATTCCTATATACGGGTAAGACCCACTCACGCCAGAGTTCAAAACGCATGGCAATTAAGCTAATGGTCACAGCATAGGGTCAGCCGCACGTGACTTTTACAAGGCCTTTCAGTTGACCTAAAACCTGCACGTGTCCTTTGACCTTCTCACATACGTGAAGCTTATTTTTTTTTCTCCTTATATTATTTCCAGCAAAAGGGGGAGAGTGGACAAAACAAAAAAAAAGCCAAAATGCATCGAGGTTGTTTCAACGCTGACTGAACGTCCAAAAGGGAAGATTTTTGAAGCTCCACTGCGCATGAGCAGGTTTTAGCTCTGCGCGTGCGAATGAAACAGTGGGTACAGTTTAAGAAATAATCCCCCTCCATGTAGATGGAGCCACGGCCCTAGATTTGGGTGAGGCGTAGAAGGATATATATATCTAGAAAAATCGAAAGTTTTATAGACACACGTCTTCAACTTATAGCCTTTTTAATCAATTATATTGTGTTAGTATGAAGATAGTATCTGCGTTCATGAAAATAAAATGTCTTTATTTTTCAAGACATTTATTTCAAGTTTGGGTAGATCCATTGCAAATAAAAGAAATGTAATCATTTAGATTGAGCTACCTTCAGTGCCTCAAATCAAGGCAGTGCCTCAAATTACTGCAGTGTCTCAAATTACTGCAGTGCCTCAAATTACTGCAGTGCCTCAAATCACTGCAGTGTCTCAAATCAAGACAGTGTCTCAAATTACTGCAGTGTCTCAAATTACTGCAGTGCCTCAAATTACTGCAGTGCCTCAAATTACTGCAGTGTCTCAAATTACTGCAGTGTCTCAAATTATTGCAGTGCCTCAAATCATTGCACTGTCTCAAATCACTGCAGTGTCTCAAATCACTGCAGTGTCTCAAATCCCTGCAGTGTCTCAAATCATTGTAGTGTCTCAAATCACTGCAGTGTCTCAAATCAATGCAGTGTCTCAAATCTCAAATCATTGCACTGTCTCATATCACTGCAGTGTCTCTAATTATTGCAGTGCCTCAAATCATTGCAATGTCTCAAATCACTGCAGTGTCTCAAATCACTGCAGTGTCTCAAATCACTGCAGTGTTTCAAATCATTGTAGTGTCTAAAATCACTGCAGTGCCTCAAATCAGCTGTGTCTCAAATCAAGGCAGTGTTTCAAATCATTGTAGTGTCTTAAATCACTGCAGTGTCTCAAATCACTGCAGTGTCTCAAATCACTGCAGTGTCTCAAATCATTGCACTGTCTCAAATCACTGCAGTGTCTCAAATCAACGCAGTGCCTCAAATCATTGCACTGTCTCAAATCACTGCAGTGTCTCAAATCACTGCAGTGTCTCAAATCATTGCACTGTCTCAAATCACTGCAGTGTCTCAAATCAACGCAGTGCCTCAAATCATTGCACTTTCTCAAATCACTGCAGTGTCTCAAATCATTGCACTGTCTCAAATCACTGCAGTGTCTCAAATCACTGCAATGTCTTATATCACTACAGTGTCTGGAATCCCTACAGTGTCTCAAATCATTGCACTGTCTCAAATCATTGCACTGTCTCAAATCATTGCAGTGTCTCAAATCATTGCAGTGTCTCAAATTATTGCACTGTCTGGAATCACTACAGTGTCTCAAATCATTGCACTGTCTCAAATCATTGCACTGTCTCAATTCATTGCAGTGTCTCAAATCATTGCAGTGTCTCAAATTATTGCACTGTCTCAAATCACTGCAGTGTCTCAAATCACTGCAGTGTCTCAAATCACTACAGAGTCTCAAATCATTGCACTGTTTCAAATCATTGCACTGTCTCAAATCATTGCACTGTCTCAAATCATTGCAGTGTCTCAAATCATTGCAGTGTCTCAAATTATTGCACTGTCTCAAATCACTGCAGTGTCTCAAATCACTGCAGTGTCTTATATCACTACAGTGTCTGGAATCACTGCAGTGTCTCAAATCATTGCACTGTCTCAAATCATTGCACTGTCTCAAATCATTGCACTGTCTCAAATCATTGCACTGTCTCAAATCATTGCACTGTCTCAAATCATTGCACTGTCTCAAATCATTGCACTGTCTCAAATCATTGCAGTGTCTCAAATCATTGCAGTGTCTCAAATTATTGCACTGTCTCAAATCACTGCAGTGTCTCAAATCACTGCAGTGTCTCAAATCACTGCAGTGTCTTATATCACTGCAGTGTCTGGAATCACTGCTATGTTTTGTAAAATGTTTACTGTTTCCTTTGTTCCTTTAGAGTTGCTCTGTCTCAAATTACGGCTGCCCTTAGAATACGTTTGCGCCTCGATTCACGGCTACGCTTTAAATCAAGCATTAGCTTCCATTTACAGACACGCTTTTCATCACGACTTCGCCTCAATTCACGGCTACGCCTCAATCGATAACGCCTCTCTATAGCTCTATATATGTAAAATAAAATAAGAAAACAATAATGACACAAATGTTTTAGTCTATAAATTAGATCTTCATCTAATTCATAAAAGTCTTTAGAATTGAGTCTAAGACTTTTGGAACTTTAGGCCCACGGAAGCTCGCTTCCATCTTCCTGCCTGAATGAACTATAAAAGTCTTACGTCCTAATGTACAGACAGGTTCGAACATCGAAACATGAGTCTTGTACCAAATTTCATGCTAATTTTAGGTTTCCTCTGGAGTTCTATTAGAATTGCGACTTATCAAGAAAAAGGTCACTAGAGTAAAAATATTATTGAAATCATTATTAAAGGCACTTCAGGACAGAAGACTGCAAGGTAAAGTAACAATAATGAATAAATCCTGAACTTTACAAATAAAATACACAGCCTAATAAAATACCCAGAGAGCAACAATATTTTTTATTCCATATGCTAGGACAAAGTCATGCAGGTGCTCCTTCCTTCGTATTGCCCTTAAAGCATAGAACGGGTTGCCTGAATCAGCCTGGAAAACCAATGACTAAGCAGAGCTTAATTCTCTAAATAATATTTACGACTAGATAAGCCCATGGAAACGGGTGCTACGTAATTGTCTTCTTATTTGAACGAACGTCTGTAATTTATAAGATAAGTTTCAAAACTATGAATGTCTCCCGAAACAAACACATACGCACATATTTACACATTCAAGCTAAGATATTCACATGTTCCAACATATGCCTGATTCATATACCATACACCATAGATGAAGACCCCAAAAAATAGGTGTGTTCTTTACAGCGAACAACGAACATCATAAGAACCTCTTTATGCAGAACTGGGGGGGGGGGGGCAGAACATTCTGTTGAAAACACATTGGGGCTTAGAAATAAGTCTGCAGTTGCCATAATTGAATTCCGGCACGTTCCAGCATGCTGCTCAGAAAGGCATGATGGGAGGCGCTTATTTACAAGTGATTTTGGAGGCGGGAGGGGCATGTGGGCGTAAAGGGAGGGTGGAGGGGGTGGAAGAAACATGCCTTGTAAAAAAAACAAACAATTTTATGTAAGTAGTAAAAAAAAAAAAGAATTGATGAAAAGCTCTGATGATATTAAAGAAATGGTGTGCGGCGAATGTAAGCTTTATGCCATACAGAACAGGATCACAGAATGAGGAACAAATTTTAATGGAAACAGCAGGACATTGAAATGCTACTGGGAAGGATTTTCTCTCTCTCTCTCTCTCCTCTTTCTCCCCCTTTCTATATATAAATTTCTCTCTAACTCTTTCCATCTCTGTTTCTTTCTCTTTATCCCTCTCTCTCTTTCTCTGCCTCTCTCTATTTATCTCGCTCCCCCTTCCTTCCTCCCTTATTGTCACCCTTTCTCTCTCCACCTCTCTTTCTCTTCCCTTTCTCTCTTCTCCTATCTCTCTTTCCTTTTCTCTCTCCTCCTATCTGTCACTTCCCTTTCTCTCTCCTCCTATCTCTCTTTCTCTTCCCTTTCTCTCTACTCCTATCTCTCTTTCACTTCCCTTTCTCTCTACTCCTATCTATCACTTCCCTTTCTCTCTCCTCCTATCTCTCTTTCACTTCCCTTTCTCTCTCCTCCTATCTCTCATTTTCTTCCCTTTCTCTCTCCTCCTATCTCTCTTTCACTTCCCTTTCTCTCTCCTCCTATCTCTCTTTCTATTCATTTTCTCTCTCCTCCTATCTCTCTTTCTATTCATTTTCTCTCTCCTCCTATCTCTCTTTCTCTTTCCCTTTCTCTCTCCTCCTATCTCTCTTTCTCTTTCCCTTTCTCTCTCCTCCTATCTCTCTTTCTCTTTCCCTTTCTCTCTCCTCCTATCTCTCTTTCTCTTTCCCTTTCTCTCTCCTCCTATCGCTCTTTCTCTTCCCCTTTCTCTCTCCTCCTATCTCTCTTTCTCTTTCCCTTTCTCTCTTCTCCTATCTCTCTTTCTCTTTCCCTTTCTCTCTTCTCCTATCTCTCTTTCTCTTTCCCTTTCTCTCTTCTCCTATCTCTCTTTCCCTTTCTCTCTCCTCCTATCTCTCTTTCTCTTTCCCTTTCTCTCTTCTCCTATCTCTCTTTCTCTTTCCCTTTCTCTCTCCTCCTATCTCTCTTTCTCTTCCCTTTCTCTCTACTCCTATCTCTCTTTCACTTCCCTTTCTCTCTACTCCTATCTCTCTTTCACTTCCCTTTCTCTCTCCTCCTATCTCTCTTTCACTTCCCTTTCTCTCTCCTCCTATCTCTCATTTTCTTCCCTTTCTCTCTCCTCCTATCTCTCTTTCACTTCCCTTTCTCTCTCCTCCTATCTCTCTTTCTATTCATTTTCTCTCTCCTCCTATCTCTCTTTCTATTCATTTTCTCTCTCCTCCTATCTCTCTTTCTCTTTCCCTTTCTCTCTCCTCCTATCTCTCTTTCTCTTTCCCTTTCTCTCTCCTCCTATCTCTCTTTCTCTTTCCCTTTCTCTCTCCTCCTATCTCTCTTTCTCTTTCCCTTTCTCTCTCCTCCTATCGCTCTTTCTCTTCCCCTTTCTCTCTCCTCCTATCTCTCTTTCTCTTTCCCTTTCTCTCTTCTCCTATCTCTCTTTCTCTTTCCCTTTCTCTCTTCTCCTATCTCTCTTTCCCTTTCTCTCTCCTCCTATCTCTCTTTCTCTTTCCCTTTCTCTCTCCTCCTATCTCTCTTTCTCTTCCCCTTTCTCTCTCCTCCTATCTCTCTTTCTCTTTCCCTTTCTCTCTCCTCCTATCTCTCTTTCTCTTCCCCTTTCTCTCTCCTCCTATCTCTCTTTCTCTTTCCCTTTCTCTCTCCTCCTTTCTCTCTTTCTCTTTCCCTTTCTCTCTTCTCCTATCTCTCTTTCTCTTTCCCTTTCTCTCTTCTCCTATCTCTCTTTCCCTTTCTCTCTCCTCCTATCTCTCTTTCTCTTTCCCTTTCTCTCTTCTCCTATCTCTCTTTCTCTTTCCCTTTCTCTCTCCTCCTATCTCTCTTTCTCTTTCCCTTTCTCTCTCCTCCTATCTCTCTTTCTCTTTCCCTTTCTCTCTCCTCCTATCTCTCTTTCTCTTCCCCTGTCTCACACCAAACAAACATAATTTCTTTTAATGTTATAAATAACGAATGAACAACAGATTTGATAAAAAGAAAATTTGAACTAAAAGATATTAAAACGAAATGTTAACACCGAAATGCAAATAAAAAATAGTGGTTGCAATCCTTGCTAATACAATCTCCACAAGCTTTCCTGCTAACTCAAGCCCCGCAGCCATTCACTATTTGTAATTACACACGCGAAAAAAAAAAAAGCTAATCCTTAGAGATTTGTTTAATGATGCAGTTTGAAATCCGCTTGGCTTTGGGACTACCTGCCCGAATATTTCGATATCAATACAAAAATCTATGAGCCATTTACAATTTTTGTTTCGGGTCTTTACAATTCAGTTTAAAGAGTATAATAAAGCCAAGTAAGTAGGTCAAACCGAATGACGTCATGGTTTTCAAGCACCTTGGAGTAGAGATTATTCTGACAGTGACATCGGTGCACTGAAGAACTCGTCTGCTGATCCAAAGTAGTGAAAAATCAATGGAAGAATGATTGAATAACCTCACATTTAATAATTAAACACAGAGCGATGACTCTAGACGTCTGCTGAGGTTGGGGCTTATATAAAATGCAGGGGATAAAAAAGCTTATCCGAAGCAAGCAATTAAAGAAAATTGTTTGACGGGCAGTACCAAGGGAATTAAATGTTTCTAGATCTTATAAATTATCGAATCGTTTTTTTACTTTCAAAAAAATTCACTCAAGTCTATAAAAAAAAAAAAGGTTTTCATTTAATGAAACAAACTAAAATGCATACACTTATACAACATTTTGAATCGCATTGCTGAATATATAAATAAGAACTTATTGGTTGAGAATAAAAGTATTAATGGAATCTTAAATTTATTTTAGAAATTTGTGTTTCTCACATAGCTAGCGATTTGCGGACCCGGTTGACGTGCTTTCTGTGCAGAAAAGACGTCTATAACATCCTCTAGATCAGTGATTCACAAAGTGATCTATATAGACCCGCAGGAGTCTAAGAAGACTTCCAAGGGGTCTACGAAATTTAAAAATGGAATTGGGGGTCTATGAGATGTGCACGGGGGTCTACGATAAAGAATCTCAATTCAGCATGTCGTGACTTTAATTTTGACAATTGGAATTTTTTTCATACACACATTTATGATTTGTACCATAGGAAATCATTAAAATTTTTATCCTGCTGATTGAAAAATTGTTTTATTTAATTTAATAACTATATTTAAATAGTGTAGTTTTGTCTAGTTATAACATTTACAAATAGAAATGTATACTGTACAGCGTTAAGTATTAGAAATTGAACTTCATTACTTCGTTGTCAAACAGCGAGTGTTAATGTGCCATTTTTTATGATGCTATAAAACCAATTAAGCTGGAGGATCATTTGAGATGATGCCACCCTGATAAAAAGTTAAAAGTTTGCAAAACTTTCAAACACTCAAAGATAAAGTTCAGAATACACCCACCAAATCTCTCTCTGACCTCATATTGAGAAGATGATGATTAGTGAGCGTTTTACTATATCTCTTTACTTATAGTAAAATACTGAAAACCTCACACTTTAGGCAACTTATTGAATTTAACAGCCGTTGAAGACATTGTATAAACTCAATGGTCCCAATTTTGAGCTTCCGAAAAATATGTTTTCTCATTATGATGTGTACGGTTCTGATGTGAAAAATTACAAGTGGCCCTATCGGGATAGTTTATAAAAGCTCACTATTAATTTCTTCCTTTCTTCCGGATAGAGTGCGATGTTCAAGTGTGTATTTGTTTTCTCACATTTGGCAAGTGTGTCATCCTTCTTTTTCCTTCTATTTCAACAGTTGTTTTGCTGTTGTTGAGCTCTACAAGGTCACACAATATGTTTTGTACAAAATCTTTTGGATGTTCCTTCAGATTATGTGGATAATTACATCCTAGCCCAAACCTGACGGGAGATGCAAGCAGGCAAGGTGACCACCGAACGTCAGTCCAGGCATCATGAGCTGTTTTATTTAGGAGGCATCAGAGTTTTTCAAGCTTTGAAGGACTGTTTTTATATTGGTCACAAAATAAATCTAACTGTTCGATGAACTTGGCTGATTCGCTAGCATGGTAGCTGTAAGCTCCCAGTGCTCATATTTCTTCTCTGTGATTGTCATAGAGCTCATTAGTTATAATAACTTAATTTTTAAATTATTTTTTCTCCATTGGGCCATTCAATGAGTATTCCAGCTCCTCCGTTTGTGGTGGCTTTCTAAGAACCATTCATGCAAACTCTGGCCCATTGGTTGTTAGGGGAATGAATTTGTAGAGTTCACTAAATTCTTGAGCTCAGTTGGAATGTAGTCAAATATTTTTTTCTTCTTAAGTAAGTCTTTGCAAACGACATATTTCTGCAAACAACATATTTCTCTACACAGCTGGCTGAGTCAACCTTGTCTGGTAATGATGTATTTTTTTATTCAAATTATTATGGCTCAAGAAATCCACGAAAAACTGCTCTTTCTGAAAACTTTTACTTTGAAACTCCTTAAGGCACATTAATATTTAATGTTTTAAAGAACTACTTTATAAAACAACAAATCCCTTTATGAAACATAATATCCGTAGAAACGGATGGCGAGTTTGCAAACCTTTAAAAACAAAAAGTTTCCAGTGTGTTTAGTGATTGTATGCTATACGTATTAACTGTTATAAAATGGGTTTAAATTTCAATTTTGTTAATTAATTTATTTTTAAAAATTTATTCAACTTAAAATGTAGTTTTAAATTACTTTTTCACTCATCGTATCACTGGTTAGAAATTATGTTAAACAAAATGTGTAATTTGAAATTGATGAATTTTCAAAAATTCAATATAACTCAGTGTATCTACGGAATACCAGAAAACATTGCAAGGGGTCTACGAGACAAAAAAAGTTTGGGAATCACTGAATTCTAGATCTACGCTGTCTTGTATTTTTTGACTCCACCAGAATAGCTAGATTACATGGCAGTGGCATAATATTCAATATTTAAAGTAAAAAAAATTAGCGCATTCATTTGGTGACCTCCCAGTTGGGGGTCCGTGGAACTTTCGAATTTGGAGCCCACCCTAGCTACGCCACTGCTTACCTAGATAACATTTGAATAAAATTGCAAATAAGAAACTGATGTTTAGCGACATTTGGACAATAACAGTCGCAACAGACAGTTAAAAAAACGACGTTGGAAGATAATGTCTTTTTCAATGACACTGGATCAAAGTCGCCCTTAAAAGAAAACTATTGTTTAACGACATAGGAACCATATAGCCTAAAAGAAACTGTTGTATCAACTTCGAATGTATAAAATATCAAAGTGAAGCATGTTGATTGTAGCTAGACACTTTTAATAATGACACATAGTAATGGGAAAACTTAATATATTTGGTTGTGATATGTTTAATCTGGGTCTGTAGAGTTAGTAATTTGGTATTGACTAGAAAAGTGGTTCACAAACCTTTTCCTTAACGGGGTATTCAACTGAGGTTTCGCTGGACATTTAAAATGTAATTTTTTAATTATTTTATGACTAGCGAAACCAGTTTAATGGACTGCGTGTGCAGGAGTAATGCAAGACAAAAAAATGTAAACAAAGTCGTCGCGCCTGTACTAGGCAATTACCTATCGAATAAAGATAAGCACCCATTGGTATGGTACAAAATAAAGATACTTAGCGATGTTGTAAAGAATAAAGATATGAACTTATCATTGTATTACTGAATAAAGATATGAACTTATCATTGTATTACTGAATAAATATATGTACTTATCATTGTATTACTGAATAAAGATATGAACTTATCATTGTATTACTGAATAAAGATATGAACTTATCATTGTATTACTGAATAAAGATAGGTGCTTATCATTTTATTACTGAATAAAGATATGAACTTATCATTGTATTACTGAATAAAGATAGGTACTTATCATTGTATTACTGAATAAAGATAGGTACTTATCATTGTGTTACTGAATAATGATTGGTATTTATCATTGTATTACTGAATAAAGATAGGTACTTATCATTGTATTACTGAAAAATGATAGGTACTTATCAGTGTGGTAATTCATAAAGATAGGTACCTATCTGTGTATTTTATCTTATCTTATATAATACAAACGTTACTATAAAAAAAGAAGATGATTACGTCCTATGCGTCATGCATTTAGTCATGCATGTTAACCAATGACTTAAATTCTGCCAAGTCACTGGTTTTCCTGGCTAGCTCAAGCAACCCATTCCATGCTCTAATAGCACTAGGGAAGAAGGAGAACTTGTACAAATTTGTCCTAGCATATGGGGCAATGAATGTGTAGCACTCTAAAACACCAGTATTAAATTAAGTTAGGTACTTATTGGTGTTGCACTTTGAAATACCAATACTGTATCAATTTAAGATGTCACTGTGTGTTTTTGTCAGCAGCAGGATATTAAAACTCAGTACATGCTTCCCCGGAGTGTCACCTTTTTAGTGAAGCTTTGAGTCGTGTCTCTCCCCATGGGAAACGTGGCTGAGGACAATCAGGGTTGATTTAAAACAGTTCTCGCCTTCATCCGTTTCAACTATCATTTTGTTCCGTTTATTTAATCTTATTGATTTATGTTTTTCAATTAATTTTAAGATTGCATTTTTTTTTTTAAATTCAAAACTGATTAAGAGAGTTTTTTTCCATTGCTTTGATTTTATCCGCAAACATTGAGTGTCCTGTTAAACAAGGTCGAATCGACATGAGCTAAGATGTAATTCATGACACGAGCTGAGATGTTATTCATGACATGAGCTAAGATGTAATTCATGACACGAGCTGAGATGTCATTCATGACATGAGCTGAGATGTCATTCATGACACGAGCTGAGATGTCATTCATGACACGAGCTGAGATGTCATTCATGACACGAGCTGAGATGTCATTCATGACACGAGCTGAGATGTCATTCATGATATTTAATTCTCACAATACATCAATGTTGTGGTATACATTTAGAAATGAGGTAGTTCAGTGATGCCCACACTATGGCCTGCTGGACACAGTCGGCCCGTGTAGTAGTGCCATCAGAAAAGTCAGCTAACAGTAAACAATGAAGTATAGGTTGCACTGGACTGGACGATTGGTGCAGCACAAGACACGTGGGTCTAAAATTGATATGGCCCCATGCCTAAAAAGTTTGGGCACCCCTGAGGTAATTTGTAAAAAAAAATAAGGAAGATTGTGTTGACTGGGAATCAATAATCACATCTTCATTTAAGGCCAAAGAGTTGTCCGATAATTGAAGTTAAGAGAAAGAGAAAGAGAGACAAAGAGGGAGAGAGAAAAAGAGAAAGAGAGTGAAAGACAAAGAGAAAGAAAGAAAGAGAAAGTCTGACAGAAAGAGAGAGAGAGAGAGAAAATGAGAGTGAAAGAGAGACAAAGAGACAGAGACAAAGATGGAGAGAGAAAAAGAAAGAGAGAGGGAAAGAGAGACAAAGAGACAGAGACAAAGAGGGAGAGAGAAAAAGAGAAAGGGAGAGAGTGAAAGTCTGAGAGAGAGAGAGAAAGAGAGAGAGAGAAAGAGAGTGAAAGAGAGACAAAGAGAGAGAGAGAGACAAAGATGGAGAGAGAAAAAGAAAGAGAGAGGGAGAGAGAGAAAGAGAGTAAGAGAAAGAGAAAGAGAGAAAACAGAGAGAAGGAGATAGACAAAGACAGAGAAAGAAAATGTGAAAGGAAGAGAGAGAAAAAGAGAAAGACTGGGATAGAGAAAGAGAGAGATAAAGAGAAACTGAGAGAGGGAGAAAGAGATAGAGAGAAAGAAAAGAGAAAGAAAGAGAGAGAAAGAAAGAAAGAGAAAGAGAGAGAGAGAGTGAATGAAAGGAAGACAAAGAAAACAAAGAGAAAACGAGAAAGGTGAAGAACGTAATAATAAGAACGGCTGCTTGGTCGTACGGTACGCGCTCTGGACTGTCATCTCCATGGTCTACGGTTTGAACCCCCATCGGGTCACCAGTCCTGCGGAAGGTTTAAACAAGGATTTAATAATCTTCAATTCTAAAGGGACCTCCAAAACTAGTCACAAACAAAAAGACAGTTAAGGAAAGAAGATTTTAGGGAGTGTGTTGGGGTAGAGGAAATAGAAAACGGCTTAAGAGATAGAAAGAAAGAATCAAAAAGACGCATGGAAAAAAAATCAGGAGATAAAAAAGAGAAATTATAACAAAAGAAAAACAGAGAAAGAAAGAGAGAGAAAAAAAAAAGAAAGTGTTAAAGAGAGAGAGACAGAAAAAAAAGAGAAATTGAAAGAGAAAGAAATAAAACGGGAGTGAGAGAGCCAGCCTTGTCTACCTGACCCTTCGTTTTCCCATCAGTCATTAATCTGGCCAGTAATGACGCCGGTATGTCCACAATTATCCCACCCCTGGCTACCCCAACTCCTGTAACAACCATTGAGCTTTGAGGGGGGGGGGGGCTCTAGCGATAATCGAGGACCAATTAATTGGAAACTGTGTCAGTGGTCTCCCCTGACGAACTAAAGTTATTGTTAGCGGGCTGTGTTCGGGGGCTTTTGTTCAAGAGACTTCTAAATCAGAGAGAGTTGTGTACAATCTATATTCAGGGATGATTGCACAGCCACTCACTAGACAATGGTCAACTCGAAAACTATCTCTCACTCTCTCTTTACATATTTGTAACTTACGCTGTTTAAGACTCTCTCTCTCTCTCTCTCTCTCTCGCAAGCTCTCTTTTTTTTTTTTTTAGTTGGCCTCTTTACAAAGCTTATATCAAATCACATTGTCTGTCTAGTACAATGTTTGTATGCGTTGTTATTCTCCCACACCCATTCTCAGATCATTTGAAACTTTACACTATTATTTGTTGTACAAAACATGAGAGATGGGGGGCTATATATATGTGGAGTTATTCCCCTTTTTTTTTCGTAATGCATATGTTTTTCTTTCCCTTCCCATTCTTGGATCAGGAAAAACTTTGGCTTAATGATTCATAGGAATCGACGAAATATTCCACAATTTTGTTTTAATTTAGAAAAGGGAGCTCATTCCTGCAGTATTGGGATATATAACAATTATTTTGATGTTCTCTTTGGATATTCTAATAGATTTTCTGATCTAAGGAATCTTGGAAAACGCAATATTTAGACGAAATATTTAGGATATATAGCAGGTATTTAATATCGGACTTACAAAGGGCACAAATAAGGCCCTATATCAATTAGCTTAGGACCTTTTCCATCTTAATTTTAGCTCTGCGGTGTAGTCTTATAAAGGGTTGGTTGAAACAGAACTTATAGACATCTAGATGGCCCTGATTTAGATATCTATTTACTGATTAAAATTCTACTGAATGGACAGAGGTGATCTACTCCAGTGATGCCCAACCTAATTCGACCTGCGGGCCATTTTAATTTCCGACACTCGTGTCGCGGGCCACATGAACGAAAACGTAGGCCTACAAAAACGATAGACTTGAAACCCGTAGATCCTGTGCTTCATTAATTAATGGGATATTTGAAATGTATCTTTTTTCCCCGCCTCAGAAGATGGCTTCATTTCTCTACTTAAAATATCAGCAACATTGGGCTTCATCTCTGTACTTAGAATATGTGCTAGTTCTACAACCGAGTCATTTTCCTGTCTCTTTTTGGTAAAATATTTCCATCAATCCTCCAATTTCTAGGCTTAGTTTAACAATCGCGGCACAAACCAAGAATGCCGTCATATTTGTTTCATAATGTCGTTTATATGTTGTTGTTGTTTTTTTCTAACTAGCCACACTTTCTCTATAAAACAAATATGTTGGCCTAGTATCATGTTCCACACAAAAGTAAAGAACCGAGTCACTTTTCTTGGTTGAAAACGTACATTCTACACTCAGATACCTATTTCATAAACGCACAAATGCTAAATGTCATGGTATCAATCAATCAGGAGAAAAATTGAGGGCTCTAAGCCCCTAACGTAAGTACAGATACATTTTTGCACCTTCTAATTCTTTTTTTTTTGGGAGGGGGGGGGGGAGGGGGATTTTCTACATTTTGTGCCTACATTTCGGCGGGCCGGATGGAATCACGTCGTGGGCCGGATCTGGCCCGCGGGCCGTACTTAGTGCATCACTGATCTACTCCATAAGGGAAACAATAATAATTGTTCTTTCTTTCTTTTTTTTTTTATAAATCTCGATTCTTATAAAATAATAATAGATGTAATTTTTCGTAATATCCTGAAGTCTATGAGTGGTAATTATTGATCTGTGGGTGAAAACATTGAAGTTGAAAGTATTCCAACTTTGCAAAGGAACCAAATGGGACCATGCACCTGATCACTTGACAGTATGTATGATAAGAGAATAAGAAAATGACAACGTAAGAGAAGGACCGAATTCGTGTGTCAAGTCTCCTCAAGCCGACACTCTAGCCACTCTGCTAGTGAAGTCTGAAAATAGAAGATTGTATTGTATTGTATGTTTGTTTCTACAGTTTCGTCGTATTTCCTGTTTGTATCAACTAAGACTCAGGCGACAACCTATAAAGGGGATTAATTCAACTTATACCACTACTTCAGTCAAGTACAATTTCTTTCTCTTGTTCGAGATACACAACAAAATAATAAATTACCAATAGCTAATTAACTAATTGCTTTTTTAAAAAATTGTTTCCTGTGTTGTCAAGTGAAAGAAAAAATTGTGCAAATTTTCAGCTTAATCCCAAATAGGGTGTAGAAAATTAACGTAGGAACTTTTAACCTGACAGACAGACAGACAGACAGATTGAATTGATATAAGCTTTGTAAATCACTTTGTGCTACAATCGAAATGATTTAGAAATTTAATTGTTCAGTGCTAAAAGATGCACGCTATTTCTGATATACATCTTACCAGAGGCATAGTGAGCAAAGCGTTCGCCCTGTAAAGTTCCTTTTTTGGCGCCCCCCTCACAATTTTCCATGAACATCACATTGAAATATAGGCTGCGTGTTGCGCCCCTCTTAGGGCGGCGCCCGAGGCATCGTGCTCCCTTTGCACACCCATCACTACGCCATTGCCTTTTACAATATAAAGATTCTAAATAAATTTAAACGCCAGAAATACCGAAATAGCTAGCTATTTTTAACTATTCGTTATAGTTGCAATTCTTCAATAGAGTTTTAGTTTTATTGAGAATACTAAGCTGCGTTACAAATACTTCAATCATTTTTTATGTCTTTTTTCAAATTTTTTTTTCTTCTAATTTTCGACAATAGTGAACAGAATGTCAAAAGAAGAAATCGCTTTCAAGATGTCAGGGGGAGATAAGTGAAAAGTTCTCCATAAAATAAAATAAAAATATCTCTATTTAACAGCTTAATAGAAAATTTAAGGATTCTCCATATTTTTCTTCCCTTCTCTCCTTGTTGATGGCTGTATTGAGTTCTGCTCCTCAGCGACCAGTCGCCGGAAATGAAACAGAACCAAACCAAGTACTACTTGCCGACCATCGTTGCCAGACTTTCAATTTTAATTAGACTTTCTTGCGATAGAGAGGGGAGGGGTTTCACTCAATTCAAAAGTGGAATGGGAAGGGAGAGGGAGTTATGAAATTTGAGAAGGAAGTAACTATTATAATAAAATGATTTGTCAGGAATGTCTACAATATAAGGTGATATTTCATTAGAATTACTATGTCGGCTCAAAGAATAAACTTTATCACGTTGGTAAGAAATTTAAAAAAAAAAAAACAGCACCACTGTACTGAGAATTTGACCATTATGTATCATATATACATTGAACATTGTCATAGGCAAAACAGACTCACCAGATATTAAACTCTATTATGGTGAAAAAAACAACAACAACTGCGTTTGAATAATAAGTAATAACTAATATTCAATAATTTTAATTACCCTTTTGCAGTGAAGCCTAGCCTACGTTCAAAGGGCCATATCCGACCAATTAGACGATGTTATGGGGAGTTTGTGTGTGTGTGTTTCTGACTCAGCTTCTGTGCTTTTGTACAACTATGGAGGATAGTTTGGCTAGAGGCTGTAGAGGCTGAATAGGTTCTGTAACTATGAGTGCCACTGTTGCGGATAATGTAGCTCTAGAGGCTGAATAGGTTCTGTAACTATGAGTGCCACTGTGGCGTATAATGTAGCTCTAGAGGCTGAATAGGTTCTGTGACTATGAGTGCCACTGTGGCGTATAATGTAGCTCTAGAGGCGGAATAGGTTCTGTAACTATGAGTGCCACTGTTGCGGATAATGTAGCTCTAGAGGCTGAATAGGTTCTGTAACTATGAGTGCCACTGTGGCGTATAATGTAGCTCTAGAGGCTGAATAGGTTCTGTAACTATGAGTGCCACTGTTGCGGATAATGTAGCTCTAGAGGCTGAATAGGTTCTGTGACTATGAGTGCCACTGTTGCGGATAATGTAGCTCTAGAGGCTGAATAGATTCTGTAACTATGAGTGCCACTGTTGCGGATAATAAGATAAGATAACTTTATTGATCCAAACAAATGGAAATTCAGTTTCACTACAATTGACACCCTCAGTGTAACTACTGTACAATATAGATAACAATATAGATGCACATACGAACAACATTCACACACGATAAAAACAACACATAGACACTCATAACCAGCGCTCTATAAATAGACTTCTATGTACTTCTCGATGATGACAGAATGTTAATTTTTAATGCTGGTCATCCAGGGTCTATTATTACTAGTGTCTTTAATTTTCTTCTTTGATATAATTATGTTGTCACAGAACTGGATGTACGAATTAACAGTTGTGTTAAGTTCATCTGTCTGGGCAGTTGTTTACAAACATGTCCCAATCTGCTCCAGACAACAGCGTCATCAGACCGTGACTGGATGGACTGTTCAAGTTCCCCTTTCAGACTTTGTGGTCTATAGGGCAGATGATGTAAAGGTCATCTGTTTCTGTGTTTCTGTGGCCCACGGTTAACGAGGGTGTCATGTAGCCAGCACAACGACCAACCGCCTTTACTTTTTCCCCAACTAATGTTAGGTACCCATCAGAGCTGGGTGAACTCAAAGGCGCCCAAAGATCCCGAAATTAAAAAATCCCAGTCTTCACCAGGATTCGAACCCCGGACCTCGGTTCGGAAGTCAAGCGCTTTACCGCTCAGCCGCCGCGCCTCCGGATGGACTGTACTTCGGGTTTCGCTGTTTTTAAAACCGGATTGTACATGGGTGGTCCGACTCTCCGAGCGGTAATGACCATCGAGATGTGTAGGCCATTTTTATGTTGCTATAACACATGTCCAATGTTTTATCTTGCTAGTGCAGTTCTAGAGGCTGAATAGATTCTGATGTAGCTACGAGGAAGTCTGTAGAAGCTAAAGTTGTATAAATAGTGGAATGAGAGTTGAGATGGAGGAGACGAGACAGAGACCAGAGACAGAAAGTCTCGTAGTTTAAGTTAGTTGCAATGTTTAAATTATTAGCTCACCTGTGTTTCTACATACATTAAACATTGAGGTCAAAAGCTGCATTTTGTCACTAATTAAATAATTTGAATTTCATAAAACGTTTGCATTTAGAGATAAGTACGCCTATAACGGTTTAGTTTAGACTGTAACAATACGCGGTGATAGCTCTGTCATCGTTTGTTGGACAGTGACAAGTGCTAGCTGTGAAGCACGGGGTACACATGTTTATGGTGATTATGATATTGCACGGGAGAGTTAGGAATTATGGGCAGGAAATCTCGTTCTGAGAGTTGACCACACGGCCAGAAATAAGTCGACCCCATTGAAATAGAAGAAGACAGACGTGTCGTGTTAGTAGTTTAAAAAGCATTATTAGTATTGTACTAAGCCAGACTTGAATCAGTGAATTTTAAAACATGTTGTGTTGTGCTAATTAGAGCAGACATACGTGATATCAAGTAGTACGTCAGTTCAAGGAAGGAAGACATCATTAAAGATCTCACAGCAGACATACGTGATATCAAGTAGTACGTCAGTTCAAGGAAGGAAGACATCATTAAAGATCTCACAGCAGACATACGTGATATCAAGTAGTACGTCAGTTCAAGGAAGGAAGACATCATTAAAGATCTCACAGCAGACATACGTGATATCAAGTAGTACGTCAGTTCAAGGAAGGAAGACATCATTAAAGATCTCACAGCAGACATACGTGATATCAAGTAGTACGTCAGTTCAAGGAAGGAAGACATCATTAAAGATCTCACAGCAGACATACGTGATATCAAGTAGTACGTCAGTTCAAGGAAGGAAGGCATCATTAATGATCTCACAGCAGACTTACGTGATATCAAGTAGTACGTCAGTTCAAGGAAGGAAGGCATCATTAATGATCTCACAGCAGACTTACGTGATATCAAGTAGTACGTCAGTTCAAGGAAGGAAGGCAACATTAAAGATCTCACAGCAGACATACGTGATATCAAGTAGTACGTCAGTTCAAGGAAGGAAGGCATCATTAATGATCTCACAGCAGACATACGTGATATCAAGTAGTACGTCAGTTCAAGGAAGGAAGGCATCATTAATGATCTCACAGCAGACATACGTGATATCAAGTAGTACGTCAGTTCAAGGAAGGAAGGCAACATTAATGATCTCACAGCAGACATACGTGATATCAAGTAGTACGTCAGTTCAAGGAAGGAAGGCATCATTAATGATCTCACAGCAGACATACGTGATATCAAGTAGTACGTCAGTTCAAGGAAGGAAGGCATCATTAATGATCGCACAGCAGACACCTAAACATGCATCATCAAAAAAACACCTAAGAGGTGACAATCTCGCTCATTGAAACGTCTGTCGCAATAAAGAAAGAAAGAAGCAAAATTAATTAAGTGCCGATATTTAAATAGATTTTTTTTGGTTTGATTTGTGTTGTTTGTTTGTAAAAATGTTTTGTTTTACAGGTTTCGGATGTTCCTTTAGAGTTGAAGCTAGTTTACTTCCTAGTGCAAACCTCCCGAAGAACGACGGGGGAGGGGGAGCGGGCAGGGTTTGAACCCGGGACCATCCATAAATACAAACGACAGTCCAGCTCGCAAACCGCACGACCAGGCAGCCATACTTTGGTTTTGTTAGGAACGCTGAATAATTGTGCAAGGCTTAAACTTGATCCGAGAACTGGAAGTGGAGAAATAGCGTGTTCGAAATTTGTACAAGACAGAACGAGTGAGTTGATATAACCTTTTTTTTAACAAAAAAATAGTAAGAATTTTTATCGGAAACTGGATAGGCCCTTGATGTGCATTTCAGAAATATATAGATACATGGTCACCTTGCCACAATTACTTTGGATTATTGCTCTATAATAATCACGGCCGAAAAGGTAATTAAAAGATATCTAAACCTACTTTATGTAGGTCTAAATATATCAAAGTACGTTCTCGTAACTTCCAGTGGAGTATACAGAATTTGAGTCTACTGTATGTACTAACACTGCTAGGGGGGATAACAATGAATTTCGTTTCCCTTTCTAAGAATCTCAGTTATTGAAAAAGTAATTGCCCCTGATTAATAATAATTATTATTAATTTAAAAGAAAAATGTTATTATCCCGAAGGCAATGCATTATAGGATCAATAAACTGTGGGCACAAATTGTGATGCTGTGAAATTTGTTTCCTTAAAAAAAGTTATCAAATATTTACAATGACCCAGAGACATGCGCATCGACACTATCTAGCCAGACAATATGGGAACAACGTACAACAGTTCGAAGCTAGTAGAAAAGAGGAGCTCCAGATCGCAGGTGGTGTACCCATCAGAAGTAGGCAGGAGGCTGAAAACAAAAGCTCGCCTGAGGAGGCATACCTAAGACTGATCGTACGGTTTGCGCGCTGGACTGTCGTTCGGATTTATCGACGGTCGAGGGTTCAAACCCTGCCCGCTCCCATCCCTAAGACTGATCGTACTAAAGGCATGAGATGTAACAAAAGACCATAGACTTAAAAGTTATCTGAAATAAAAGCAAAACAAAATAAAATTTAAAAAAAAAATCGTATCCAAGAGGAGAACATCACTCAGTTTTTTTTGTTGTTTTTTTTTGTAGTTATCTCCCTTTTTATATCATCAAAATAATTAATAATTAATTATCAATAATTAATTTCGTTCTTTTTTTTTTTTTTTGTTTTTGGGTGTGGGGGGGGGGTTGTTTAGGTGCAATAAATAATTGTGGAAAATTTCAACTTGATACGAGAAAGGGTGTGGGAGAAATAACGTGTACAATTATCACAGGAGACAAAATGCCACATACGTAGCCATACATATTTATGCTGACAGATCAAACTGCTTTGTTGGTACCAAACAAAATAATTAATCACCAGTAATTAATTGACTTTTTTAATTGCCTTTTGTTGTTGTTGTTTTGTCGATTCATGTTCTGTGAGGTACAACAATCAATCAGTTTCGACTTGTTACGAGAATGGGTGTGCGTGAAATAACGAGCTCAAACTTTTTACCAGACAGACAGACAGTGTAAGTTCTTATAAGCTTTTTTTTTAAGCTCTCTAAAAATCCAGCTTCATGGCCTCGTTAAATCCTGAAATGAACTCAGAAAACATTTTGAGTTAAATCAAGAAAAAGAAGTATTACATTTCTGAGACTATCTCTTCTTATTTCGGGCATTGAATAAATAAGTATGTCTATTTTGTTCACCCTAAGTACAGAAGTACAACATAAAAAAAGACCTCTCTAAATGACCCCAAAACCTTTTTGTGTCAAACAGTACTTTCCAATCTGCGACCTACTTCTTTAAAATCATGCACAACGCAAACTACAAGTTTCAAACCACGACTTCTGAGTCGCACGAGGATTGCCCACGCTGTCGGTGTGTGATTTTGTGCGTCAACTAGTCATTAAGAGGCAGAATCAGAAGTGGCAGAAGTAAAATGGAAGAACACGTGATTGGGCTTTAGTAAGCCCCAGCCAATCAAAGTGTCACGTCAGAGAACCGGAAGCTACAAAGGAATAAACCGTTTCATCCAACCGGAAGTTTCGAACTAGGATCTTTTCAAGCACTTAGAATGAGCTTTCCAAGTTGAAGAATCGAATTGTAAAGAAAAGCTTAAAGACATAACATTCACTTCATTCTAAGCTCTTTATGTCAAAGAGTGTCTTTGTCCTCTTAATAAATAGGCCATAGCCAGTCCTAGCGAATAAAATCTTGTATTTTTTTCTAAATATATCAAATTAGATCAAGATCAATTTTGTTATCACATGTCACATGAGTTTACTTAAGGCGTATGTAAAATACGTCTACCAAGAATAGATCAATCATATTTCCTAATGTTCTATTAATAGTATTTTGAATTCCCTATTCCGTCTATTAAAAATTTATTGTCATCCAGAACTACGCAGCGCAATGTTCTCTGAGGCTTCTTCTTCGTTGTTTGTCGTGTGTAAAACCCCATGAGGCTTTTATTTTTAAAACCTTAAACTTTCTTAAGAGTCTGTGCGATCTTTTAACAGTACTAGACTAGGTTGTTGTTGTTTTTTTATTCTTTGCGCTATTTACCATTATTTTAGTTTAGTTCCTCAAAATTCAATTGAAGAGCTTCTGAGTAAAATTAGATTGTAAGCTATTTTAATTCTCCGACTTAAGTATTCCTAGAGGGCAAAGTCAGTATAGTTGTCATTTTGTTCAATGTTCCTGCATTGTATATTTCGCTGGAAATTGTGTATGTCAACATGTTGTATGAGGAATGAAAAATGTGTGGTTATGGATAGTAAGTGTTATGATCACCACCAGGGGCGTAGCTATGAAATTCCATCGTTTGGAGGCCCGGGGGCTTGACCTCTTTGGGGGCCTCTGCGTTTTGCGTAATATTTAATTTTTAATGTAAAAAACACTCATTTGGGGTCCCTCTCAAGTGGTGGTCCGAGAGGGTTCGAATTCTCCCCCTCCTCCCCCCACCCTAGCTACGCCACTTGTCACCACACATAAATGATCGTCTGCTACTTTCCGTAAACAAAAGGTAGAGTCTACGTTACATTTTCTTCACTAGCAATGACTACTATATATGCACTATTTGCATATTCATCTGTCATGAATCAAATGCCCTATTGCTATCTATATACTCGCTCAAAAGTATCGAAACCTGCCTTATGACCTGTATTACTTACTAAGCAATACGCCCTTGTGGGCCGCCTACGAGTTTGTATGAAAAGAAATAATTGTTAGCAATGAGCATTAAAGATGAAGCGCATAGCTGTTAACGGGTTGCAGAAAGTTCAAACCCTGATTTGTGTCAGATGAAAGGAATTTTTTTTCAGTCTCTTTGGCGTTCACTGGGGGGGGGGGGGGGAGGGGGATGGTGTTGGTGTTTAGTCGTTGTAGGGGCTACTTGATATTGTCGTCGAACTCAGCCTACTTGAAGAGAAATAAACTCTTTGTTGATCTCTCTGGGTGTGACAAGAGGGACAATAAGGATGGCTACCTTTTTTTTTTTAAATTAGAGTTAGTCCCCCTTATTACTTGATTTAAGTCCCTTTTAACTGTTTACAATGGCCAATTTCTCTTGAGTCTTTCAACTGACCAGTGTAGTTTGAACTAAATCTCTATAATGTTTAACTAAATACTTGTGTTGTTGTACTATTGCTGTGTTACTCAAGAGGAGTGTGCCACTGTTGTGGGAAGAGTATTTCGATAATGAGCTAAGTTGACTTTATTTATTTGTTAGTACTTAGTTGGTTTATGTAAATGGTATAGGTCTACTTAGTCTCTTATCCTCTCCTGTACGTTTTTTTTTAAAGACATCTTTTGTTTAGATACGAGACAGTAGTGTGTTTCATGAATGACGTCATTACATTGTTAATGCATGTATGATATTATAGTAAACCATCTTTTTGGTTTTTCGGCATAAGACATTATTGTGCCTCTAGGATGGTGGTTCTTTAATGATATTGACCGGAAACTGTCTTGCTACTTTGCTTTGTTTCATTATGTCATTTTCTTTGGTGAGCCTTTATTGCTAATTATATTTTTCATGATCTTTTTCTTTTGTTTGTAAATAAACTCCTTTTTTTTTTGTTGCAACTGAAATCTCAGAATTATTACTTGTCTGTCTCAGTAGTTTTGTACATCTAGAGGCTATAGTTATGAGCCTAGATAATATAATTGGGACCACAAAGTACCACTGGACTTACTTGCCAGTACAGTACAGGTCACTGGTCTTATGACCTATCCTAATTCTAGGTCACACTGGGTCACAATGGCTTTACTAAATAGGACATAATCATGACATTTCCTAGGTGATACAATATATTTTCTTATAACTAACTAGGCTCTTTAACCAGATCTCCTTGAAAGGGGAACTTTTACTTTTTTACCTTGAAGATAGCAGTTAAACACCTTAAAGTAGAAGGCTCAAACTCATTAACACAAACTAATGAGAGTTTTTGAGATTATCTTGGAGTATTTTATTTCATACATCAACTATGAGCACACACGCACACATACAAAACGGATGAGAAAATATTTTGTGAAAATTTAGACTAATCAATGAATTGATCCAGAGCAGTTAAATCATCAGTTTAAGTACAAATATTTTTTAAAAAAAATTAGTCTTATTAATTGCTAAATAATTGTACTCTTTCTATAGAAATTTAAGATGTCTTTCAAAATAGCAGAAAATGAATGAAAAAAAAAAAAGAGGAAACTACATAATATATTTTGAAATCATTTAAAATCTAGATTTTAATAGACTTTATTATGGATGTGGCAAAATATGTATGTCACAGCAGGGGCTGCGTAGCCACAAAAATTTGCATTCCTCATTAATTTTCGGACTCGAAGACAAGCCTTATTATTATTATATTCAATGAGGCTCCAACCTAAATTAAGTAATTTGTTTTTGTTATACAATGTTTTTGAAATAAAATCACGTATTGTGACTTTTATTTAAAACTCTATTTAAACAAGTTGCCAAAACCAAAAAATAAAATGGTACATAACTTTAACTTAATTATTGTTTCCGAATACAGGAATCTTGTTTGGGCTAGCTGGCTCAAACTCTACATAATAATAAGGTGTTTGATCCTAATCACTTAGAATTGACATTTAGAAAAGTAATGGATTTTAGGCTAGTTTGATTTTCATATACTTGTACAATGCTCAGGTAGTATTCCATAAATGGGGTGTTGGGGGTCAGGGAGTTCTGATATTGTGTGGATTGTTCTGGAGTAGAGGATTCTTGTATCATTTTTCTGTCTCTGGTGGGTTCAATGGTTAGGATGGTTAGGTAGTATGTCTTTAATATTAAATAATATTTCTATTATTATATTTTTAGGTTAATCACTTTTCAATTGTTTATGATTTAATACTTGTGAATTATGAGAACTTAAAAATAAAAACATTAAAAAAAAAAGCCCACAAAAGAGGCAAGATGGCCCATAAAAGAGGCACATAAAGCCCCAAAAAGAGGCGAAGCAAAGAGGCCCAAGGCCCAAGGATTCCTATGATGATAAAGCTAAAATTGAATAGCGCAAATTCTGAGGTTTCCTTTTTAAAAAAAAAAACTCTCCTGGAGATGCCTATCATCAAGGAATCGATCTCTTCTTTAAATGTAACAAATTTCAAAATGTTTTTAAAACCTATAGAAAGTATAATTGTGTCTCTAAAACGTAACAAATAATGTTCTACTTCTATTCATTTGGTTCTCTCCGTGGCTCTGCACACACTCAGAAACACACACGCACACATCACATATAACACACACACTGAAAGAAAAAAAAATGGCGAAAAAACACTTTCTCTTGTTGCGTGAGAGATGCCTGTATAACTTGTATGACTTGTGACAGGCTTCAGAGAACATAGTATTAGAGAAAGTCAAAAGTACCACTTCTCCTCCCCCCGGCCCCCCCCCCCACACACACACACTCCAGGGCCACCCTTCCAGTTTTCCCACATCAAACGTAAACATTAAAAGACGAGTACTGAGATGGTACTCAAACATGGTTTCACTATTACTACGGTGATGTTAAAAATACAGATTCGTGCTTTGGTGAGAGAGAAAAGGTTTCGTAAGACTTTGAAGTGGATAAATAGTAAAAAAAAAGACAACACAATTTGTGAAGAATGGCTGCTACAGTGAAATAGCTCTGTGTTAAACGATCTCTTCTTATTCTACCATGTTGACATCTGTATGACATGACATTGTATTGAATCACATACAGTGGTATCCCTTTATGTCAGGTCTTGGGGATACCACTTCTTTGACACTACTGCGGGTAAACCACTTATAGTGATATTCGTCTATGACACTCTATGATATAGCTTAAATTAATTGAATTTTTTTTTGTCGCCTATTGTCTTTCTTTTTCTAGAACTTCCAGAAATTAATTTACGGTAGTTAATAAATAAATAGATAAATAGTTTATGTTGAAGTATAAATATATAAATTTAGAGAGAAGATAATAAGTTATTAAGAGTTATCCACTGAGCTTTAGTGTGATTCATTCATAGCGTGCCTTTCATAGTTAGCTAACTCCGTCTGACAACATGTCTGTTTGTCCGGTAAAAACTTCCCATTCCCAGATCAAGTTAAAACTTTGCACAATTATTCATTGTCATTAACAAAACATGAATTTAAAAAAAAAATTAACAATTAATTACTTGAATTGTAATGATTGTCTATTTTTGTTTGCTAGAGAAAAATGGAGATAAATCTTACAGTATTGAGTGTTACGACAGCAAATGTGCAGTTCTTTCCCTTATGTAAGCTTTGCTTTTTAAAAAAAGTATTTTTATATTTTGCTTGTTTGAAATATTATTAGAGTTTCTGATATTCTATGAATGCCTTTATTTGAAATAGATTTTCTTCTATTCTATTCTATTACAATATTCTCGGATTACGCTGGTATATTGCTTATACGCTTCTAGATTTCTGCCTAGAATTACTACTGTGTACTAACCTGATAACATTATCTATAAAGTTATAGATGACATGTGCTAAATCACTTACAGTGCCATCCGTTAAGTACGCTTCAAACGACAGTGCTTTCTGCCCCCTAAACAGTCTGCCTTGACCTCTCCCTACCATTGCACGCGCTTGGCGTGTGCTTCCAACTTTGGTAGCGGCCCGAACGAGACACAGTTGTATTTGTGGTAGCTGTTGGGCCAGACTTTCTCGTTTGTCGTCAACGTTTTCAAAGTCAATGTTTGAGTTTCAATCAGCCAACGCTCGTGCAAATTAGCAAAGTCTATAGAGTTTCGACCTAACACAGGATTGGGATCACGGCATATACGGCAAGTCATACATATAAATAACGTCAATTATCACAAGGAAAAATTGTAAATAAAAAAGCTTCTACTAAGCGAACTTGTATCAATTCGTTTAGATCTGTCATGTATTTAATTTTGTAGTAGATCTAGACTAACACTAATGAAAGTCAATATTACCGTGATCACTTTTTAAATGCATTTATAAAAATATTTTTAAAAAGTTGGAACGACCTGAATTCGAACTTGATGGCTCAAGACCTATTTAAGCCTTCTCAAGAAAACATACTAACCACTGTGCCAGATAAGTGCTTATGAAAATAGGAGGTTTTATAGTTATCTATTGTTAGTTTCAAACTTTAAAGCGGCCATTTATTTCTTTCTACATAGTTTAAAAAAGGGGAGGGGGCAATTCAACCTATACCACCACATCAGTCAAGTACAATTTCTTTCCCTTGTTCGAGACCAAACAAAATAATTAATTACCAAAAATTATTTTAACTTATTAACTGTTTTTAAAAATAGATTCTTGTGTTGTCAGGTAAAAGAAACAATTGTGCGAAATTTCAGCTAGATCCAAGATTGGGTGTGGGACAAATAACGCGTGCACACTTTTTACCAAACAGATTGAGTTGATATAAACTTTGTAAAAATGTATAAAAATGTATAGTGACCAATTGGCAGTATTCTACCCCAAATTTAGACCGGTAATAAGATAAGAAACTCTTTAACAAAGTTATTATTTTCTTAGCACGTCATGGACGTGTACTTACGTCCTTTATCATTCTGTACCAGAAGTTATGTTTGTATGATACAAGTACCATTTAGTCAGTGTGTTCTTGGATATTCTAAGTGCTGCTAAATGCAGTGATTTTTGTGTCTGGCGATGTTACACTCTCTATTTGGAAGGCCAAACGATACCACTTTATCAAGCCAACATACAGACACCGCTCAGTACAGTTGACAGCCACCGTTGGGCCTCACCGACTATCTCTCCGGTTCGATTACATCCGGGATCGATACTGGGTGAAATAAAAGAGAGTAACGGAATGTCTATGATGTTTATCTAGTGTCACGGAATACTGCATGCAGATATAATATTGTGTTAGACGATACCCGCTCGTGATACTTCATGTTTGGACTGGGCAGTGTCCATAACGAGGCTAGATGGAGAGGGGGGGGGGAGATAAAAAAAAAAAGAAAAGAAAAGAAAAAGGTCAAATCGGAGATCGATATGTCAAAAAGGGCGGGATCGACACGGTAGCCATCGTTCAGTATGACGTCATTATGCTTGATCTTGAGCTGTGGTGGGTTGGGGGAGAGGTTTGTGAGGGCTTCGGTTGAAATATGGCTTAAATACTTTTTAACATCTAACACAAAAAGGGTTGCCAAAACGTTTTGAGGCCAGACGTAAAGCGGGAAGCAAATTACAATCTATAATTAGCATCACACACAACACACATGCACCTCACGTACACAGTACCCATACAACTCACTCACATTAAAACACTAAAAACACACACTTGACATTGCAAAAAAAAAGAAAAAATAGCACACTGACAAAACTCATATTTCACATACACTACACAAAAATACACACACAGTAACTCGCTAGTTACACAGCACACAGAACAGATAAGAAGATCTACACAACACACAAACACATGCGTTCTAGGTTTGGGCGTTTTTCTTTAAATCGAGCAACGACTATATTCCAAAGATGTATAGAATGTGTCAACTCAGTATGTGAAACACAAACACAGACCAATCACGTGATTCCTACTACATTTACCATTGGCTGCTTTGACTATTAAATGACGATAATAATACGTGACACTGGTATTGAAAGGTTAGTACAACTCCGTATATTCTTATTATCTGATACAGACGTTGATTCAAAGAAGATAATTGCTTCTAAGTCCTACGTGAAGTCTAATGACGCAACACAGAGCGTAGCCAATGACGTAACAGAGAATTAGCCAATGACGTATCATTTAGCGTAGCCAGGGATACCTAAATTGGTGAAGAAAAAAACAAAAATCCTCTTGAAGAATGATTTATTTAATAATAGAAATTGAAACAGTGAAATGTATAAACACAATATTCCAAGTAGGGAACACAATTGAATTAATTTTAATAGAGAATCCACAAAATAGTTCATTATCAACGTATGCACCCTTAATATGCCGAGTCTTTAACGAAGAGACATGAACTGTTACATATTTCATACACAGAAATACGTTTTCCAACGATCTTGACACATTTTATTGCGTAGCATAATAATATTAGTAGCAGCTATATACTGCAATATTAAAACCTCTGTGCACCTTATATGTTTTATGTGCAAAGACAAATGTATTTACAATATTGAACAATATCAAACATTACATTGTAAAATCTGATATTTCAAGGGACTAAGAGACTCGAAGAACAGCAGACAACATTGCCCTAGATCAGCGGTTCTCAACCTTTTAAGCACGGCGACCCCTTTTTACAATCTCCCACTCTGCCGCGACCCCACCTCACACACACACACATACAGCAATAGAAGAATAGACAATAACAATCCATATTTTTGATGGTCTTAAGCGACCCCTGGCAAATCGTCAATCGACCCCCAAGGGGGACGCGACCCACAGGTTGAGAACCCATGCCCTAGATTGTCCTAGACAGGAATCCACAAGGAAAGAGAAATTATGGTATCCCAAGGCAAACATGGAGGAAAACAAGAACTCAAGAAGCAAAGACGGCAGGATGAGAATAAACCCAGCTAAGGAGAATCGCCCAAAACAGAACCCATTGGAGAAATGATGTTGTGGCCCTAAGCCCTTCTGTAAGTCATTGTCGAAATGACTAAGTCAAGTAAGTCAAGTTCGAAGACACTGATTAAGCAATCTGGAGTGAATATCCTTGAAAACTACCTTTCCACAAATATTCTAAATTTGTACATTTCGTTGAAATTTTAATGTTTAACTGGTGAAATTTGTTTACGACAGTTATCTTCATTCACACAGATCAACACATGCTATTAGATTTAAAATATTTCTGAAAGCTTAAATTGTACTGCCGCATCACGGGATTCTTAGGCTCGCATAGACATTTCTGTATGGAACAGTGCCAAGGGAAAGAAGAGAGACCAAAGAAGAGATGTGAAGAATCGGTACGGCCTGGCAAAGAAAAACAACATCCTGAAAATGACAAAGAGAAAATGTGATAGTTGGTCTTCAGATCATGTGGTGCAAAAGACCAAGTGACAAGTGAAGGTGTAGTTAAATAATTTACTTGCACTTTTATGTCACAGTAATTTATAAACAGCACAAGTCAGTTTATATAAATATGCACATATGTCAATACCATAATGAGCCTTTGTAAGGGATTTAATGCACGATGCGTAGAGCTGTTAAAGAGAAGGGAGCTCTTTTTCCAGTCCTTTTTGCACTAAATGTTACCGGATACTGACACAGGAAAGATTGAGTGAGGTCAAAGTACTGGCAATATCATCAATCATAAAACTAAGGTCATAGGTCTACTTTTACTTGTATCATGCCATGTATACTTTAGCCGGTGAAACACAGATGCCCCTCCAAAGAATGGTCGGCCACAGAGCTATGTGTTAGTGTAAATAGATACATGCTAGAGCACTCTTTGTAAGATAGCATTCTACAGACTCATTACTGATTTGTACGTGTAGATAGATAGATAGATAGATAGATAGACAGATAGATAGATTGATAGATAGATAGATGGATAGCAGATAGATAGATAGATAGATAGATAGATAGATAGATAGATAGATAGATAGATAGATAGATAGATAGATAGTTAGATAGATAGATAGATAGATAGATAGATAGATAGATAGATAGATAGATAGATAGATAGATAGATAACAGATGGATAGATAGATAGATAGATAACAGATAGATAGATAGATAACAGATAGATAGATAGATAGATAGATAGATAGATAGATAGATAGATAGATAGATAGATAGATAGATAGATAGATAGATAGATAGATAGATAACAGATAGATAGATAGATAGATAGATAGATAAACAGATAGACAGATAGATAGATTGATAGATAGATAGATGGATAGCAGATAGATAGATAGATAGATAACAGATAGATAGATAGATAGATAGATAGATAGATAGATAGATAGATAACAGATAGATAGATACATAGATAACAGATAGATAGATAGATAGATAACAGATAGATAGATAGATAGATAGATAGATAGATAGATAGATAGATAGATAGATAGATAGATAGATAGACGCATCTGTTTAATTTAGATAGATAGATAGATAGATAGATAGATAGATAGATAGATAGATAACAGATAGATAGATAGATAGATAGATAGATAGATAGATAGATAGATAGATAGATAGATAGATAGATAGATAACAGATAGATAGATAGATAGATAGATAGATAAACAGATAGACAGATAGATAGATTGATAGATAGATAGATAGATAGATAGATAGATAGATAGATAGATAGATAGATAGATAGATAGATAACAGATAGATAGATACATAGATAACAGATAGATAGATAGATAGATAACAGATAGATAGATAGATAGATAGATAGATAGATAGATAGATAGATAGATAGATAGATAGATAGATAGATAGATAGATAGACGCATCTGTTTAATTTATCTACTGAATGAATCTGCTAATTACATCTGCTAAATACATCTGCTTTACATGTTTGCTAAATTCATTTTCCAAATACATCTGCTATACTAATCTGCTAAATGCATCTGCTAAACACATATGCTTAATAGGCTACATGTGATAAACAAATATGCTAAACATATCTACTGCTAAATACATCTGCTAAAACATCTTCTAAATACACACACAAAAAAAAGCTAAACACATCTGCTAAATCCATCTGCTACATTTATCTGATAAGTGCATCTGATAAATACTTCTGCTATATATATTTGCTAAATATATCTGCTTAATTAATGAGCTAAATACATCATCTGCTAAACACAACTATTAAACACATTAGTTAATCACGTTTAAATACATCTGCTAAACACATCTACTAAATATATCTGCTAAACTCGCTGGGCAAATCATGTGTGTCGTATCGATCAAGACACCCCTCCCTATTTCTATCCATTCTCGAATTAATTCATACAACTGGGAAATCCAATTTCCCACTTATCCTGTCTGGAGTTTGAAAACCTGCTGACCACTGTCCACTACCCTTGTCCGACTGCGAAATAATCCAGCAGTTCTCCCGACCAGGCGTCGACAACATTGTTTCCCCGCCGCTGCTTAAATCCTTCCCTGTGTGGTCAGCATTAGCCGGACACTTCGGAGCGGTCAGTTGTCATTAAAAGTGTTGCCATGTGGGGATGAAACAAGAGTCCTGGTCAAGATAGGATGGTGCTTTATTAGATCAGATAATCTCCCGCCCTCGTCTCATCCTGCGGCGCAGATATTGAGATGAGGGCCGTCGCTAGAAAGTCTGGGTCCTCGGGGTCCGTAAACATTGTTACTCATTCTTTCAATGAATCATATTTTATTTACAAAGTTGTAAAATCATTCAATTAAGTGACTTCTTAAAGACTTTTCCGACATTTTGAATGTATAGGTTTTCAAAACAATCCACAAAAATCTAGCGTTTCGTGTATACGGTATTTAAAAAATACAAACATATAAGCAAAGCATTTTAATATATCATATAATCATTTTTTGTGCAATGTCATCATTTTAGCATCAAATTTTATTCTCTTTTGCTTGTATTATAAAATAATTTTTATAAGTTAGTTTGCAACAGTGATTTTCAATATAGCGTCCTTGACTTTTTTCATTTCAAAAGTTCTCAAAAATTTCCTCATATCGTTATGCATTTTACTTTTGATTCCATTATATATATATATTAAAATATGAATACAAATACAGCCACAATTACAGATACCAACACAAATACAAGCAAGAGTGACAGTGAGATTACGTGAATGGCTACTCCAGTAGGAAAATTTCAGAATTCTCTGTTTTCAAGGAGAGTTCTGTCTACATAACAACTAGCCAGGTTTTTTTTGTGTGTACCTTTAATTCTTAGGGTTAAAAAAAATATAAACGAATGGAAGAAAATGTATTTACTCCTGCTTGAATGTTTAGTTTCGAATAAAAACAACTTTATTTCTTCTCTTAATAGTCCCAGCACTTCTGTCTCTGTAACCCAGATGAAGTGAAATTGGACACTACAACTGGAATAATGACGTCATCGGACACCGTCTGCTATTCACTAAGGGAGACTATTAAAAAGACAGCAGAAGTGAAATCAAAAAAAAAAAAAAGTATTCCTTTGGGTTCCGAAGAGTCTAGTCAAACAAATAAAAAAAAGGTTCCTGATGTGTCTTGTGTCTTGATGTCAAATGTACCCTAAATTGCGCAATGGTAAGATCTATTTTTCTTATGGATAGGGTATGAAGTAATGAATGGAAAGATCCTATTGGTTTACCTTTAATGAGGTAGAATATACAAAATAGCAACTTTTAAGAACCTGATATACATACTTGTTCAAAATACATTATTCTAGATGTGATGTCCATCCTGTCTTGGGCTCTTGTCTAAATCTGTGATGTCCATTCTGTATTCGGCTCTGGTCTAGATCTGTGATGTCCATCCTGCCTTGGGCTCTGGTCTAGATATGTGATGTCCATCCTGCCTTGGGCTCTGGTCTAGATATGTGATGTCCATACTGTCTTGGGCTCTGGTCTAGATATGTGATGTCCATACTGTCTTGGGCTCTGGTCTAGATCTGTGATGTCCATAACGTCTTGGGCTCTGGTCTAGATCTGTGATGTCCATCCTGCCTTGGGCTCTGGTCTAGATTTGTGATGTCCATCCTGTCTTGGACTCTGGTCCATCTAAATGTCAGGCCCGTGTACCACCGCCCCACATTACACAAAAACATCGAGCCCAATAGATTCGAGCCTCTGAGGCTTTATTCTGCACTGTGTGTACAAGTTCAGAGGCTCGAGTACTTTGGCAGGATATAGCCCGTTGGCCTTAGATTTGGGATCACTGGTCTAGATCGTGGCTGAGGTCTGATGCGCATAATATCTAATTGTCTGCATTGCCAGGTAACAAATTTGGACGTAAAAGTTGAACTTGTCTGTTGTTTTGTTTTGCAAAATTTATGCACGCACAATGCAACTTGTTCTAGTCAAAATAGAAAGCGTATTTAAACTAAATTAGATTTAAATATAAAATTGCAGGGACACAGGGTCTATGACGTTGCTTACTTTATTTTTTTCAAGTTGAAGAGCAAAGCTTTTTGAGTATTCGTCTTTCTATTTCTGTTTAATCGTTTGTGACGTCATTTAAGAAAACAAGTTTATAATTAAATCAGGTGCTTGATCTAGAACTGTGAATAAATACATTTTTCTTGAATTTTAAAAAGCATAACAATTGAAACGAGAAGCTTCCGATGGTGTCCAAAAATGTGTATGTGAAACATTTAATTGTGTGTTCTCTCAATCACGTTATCCTGATCGTGTTGAGTTCAAAACCAGAAAATCTTTCCCAAATCTTTCCCTTTCAAACTGGCTCAACCTGCTTTTCCATTCAGAAGAGATGTCAACAATGTAATGATTTTTTTAGAGAGCTGAAAGGAGTTTATGTTGCGACCCAATTGATTTAAGATAGCACTTGAATCTTTTTTTTTTTTTTTAGACAAAATACAAAATATTTATTAACTTAGAACGAGTTGAAACTAGTCACTTTAAGAGAAACAATTCTTGAAATGTTCAAAGTCTTTATCTATCGAAGTTTCTCATCTACAACAATTGTTTCTATATTATGAAACAATGATTACCAAATTACGATTCGCGGGTCAGATGCTGCTCGTAAAGCAGTGCTTTTCCAACCCTCAATTCTTAAACCCTCGTTGCATTATGAAACTTCAGAGGATCGACTCAAATATGAGACGAAGGTTGTTTTTTTTTTTTTGTGCAGTGATTCGTTTATTTCAAGCTAAAATGTGTACATATCAGTATGTCTGGTTAGTGAAGTTGATAGAACGTAGCGGCAATGAGTAGTGGGTGTAGTGGGCTTGATCAAGATTCATTGTTATAGTAGGCCTCAACACTGACGTACAAGCCAGTGACGTGGCAACGAACTATTTGTCTCTACTACCCACAGGTTGCGACGTCTAAGGTCTGTGTTTGAGGCCTACCCTACTGTAACGATTGCCTTCGGTTTGATCCCTACACTGGCCTAATAATTTCTATTGACATCTAAACAATGAATTTATAGTCTACTATACTCTTGGAACATAAAATAGTAATTGATTTATAAAAATAAATATGTTTTTAATTTTATTCCACTATAAGAACTTAAGCGAGAGAAGTTATTTGTTTCATAGCTAAGTAAAGCTTGGACTCCGAAGCCTTTCTCATGATTGGGTATAGCTGCAAGGCAACAGAGGTTTGAATTCAGAGTTTTCCTTCTCCTATGAGGATAGCCAGCCATGGCCAACGAACCCCTCCTGCCCGAAGCTTACTGGTTAAGGCGCCAGTTACTCGCCTTTGCCCCTTCTCCTGTTAGTGAGAACCCTGAGGAAAAATCAGGAGCTGACGACCATAAGGCAGTTTGCAGCACCCAGTGCTACGCTCTGGCAGAACCTGCAACGCCGCTGACCCCAAACTGTATCGGCACTGCCGTTCCTTTGGATACATCAGCTGCGTGGAGATGTGTGGGCGACATCGTTCCGACCATAGCTAATGCCCAGGCATTCATCTCACCGAGATGTTCCATAGTCGCTTCGCGACTGAAGGAGGCCATGGAGAGACTGTGACGTGACTATTAAAAACAAAACCAGGATTGAGGAAGTGTAGAGACTCTCGGCAGCTTTAGAAAGCGGTCGGCTTTAGTTTCTGAAGTAGATATTTAGATACTACGACATTCGACGGTTCCCTTCATTAAGCTTCTCATTCGGCAGCGTTCTTCACGGTTGTTGGCCCTTCGCCTGTGTTATTTCTTTATTTAGGTGTTACCTCCGTAGAGACCAGCGGTTCTCAACCTCTTAAGCTCGGCGACCCCTTTTTACAATCCCCACTCTGCGGCGACACTCATCCACACAGCAATAGACGAAAAGACAAAAACAATCCATATTTTCTATGGTCTTAGGCGACCCCTAGGAAATCGTCAGGGGGTCGCGACCCACAGGCTGAGAACCTCTGGTATAGACTTATCTGCACAAGACACAGTGTGGAGGCGCCTGGCAAATCGTCAGGGGGTCGCGACCCACAGGTTGAGAACCTCTGGTATAGACTTATCTGCACAAGACACAGTGTGGAGGCGCCTGGCAAATCGTCAGGGGGTCGCGACCCACAGGTTGAGAACCTCTGGTATAGACTTATCTGCACAAGACACAGTGTGGAGGCGCCTGGCTAATCGTCAGGGGGTCGCGACTCACAGGTTGAGAACCTCTGGTATAGACTTATCTGCACAAGACACAGTGTGGAGGCGCCTAGCATTATATTACTCGTTTTCATGTGAACATTTTTTTTTTCTAAAATATTTGCCTAGAAGGTCAGAAAAAAATCTATAGGTAATTATTGCAAATAGAAATCTTGTTCTAGAAATTATCCACCTACAAGTGTTATTGTCACTTCATACATTAAATTAGAATATTTTAAGGCCATTTCACATCTTTTCGTTCCATCCCGTTGTAGTGACGGCGTCTGTTGTTGTCAAGTCAATGCGGCAAATGAGAAAATAAAATCCTAATTATGGTAACATGTCTAGGGCATGCTGTCAGATGCCGTCTCATTACCAATGCAGATGTCTTCAGGTTATTATCAAACCTTTTTTTTTTTGGGGGGGGGGGGGGGGGCAGTGATGGGAGGTGGTTGAAATTGTAGTGTCAATATGTTTTTTTTTTTAAATATTCAATGTCCATATTGCTCATATTTATAAATAAATGCACAGGGATGTTAGATACGTGTTTAAAACACAAGATTACAAACATAGAGTAGACTTTTACTAATATTTAAAATGGATATGATATGCAGGGGCGTAGTTAGCAAAACGTGCGCCTAGGGCAAGAAACTTTTTTGGCACTTCCCCCCCCCCCATTTTCCATAAACTACACATAGAAATTTAGGCCTATAAATAATAAAAAAAAATAATATAGTTCAAATAACCTTCGAATGAATTACCTAACTAAAATATCTACAATAATGTTATTTTAGGAGCCTCCCCCCCCCCAGGTAGCGCCCGGGGCATCGTTCCCCTCTTGCCCTCCCCTCACTACGCCACTGGATACATACGATCTATGGGTTTAAAAAATAGCTATATTCCGAAAGGCCCTGGTGTATTATCCACAGTATCTATCTATCTATCTATCTATCTATCTATCTATCTATCTATCTATCTATCTATCTATCTATCTATCTGTCTGTCTGTCTATCTATCTATCTATCTATCTATTTATCTGTCTGTCTGTCTGTCTGTCTATCTATCTATCTATCTATCTATCTATCTATCTAGTGCTCTTTATTCCAATGAGCTACAGAAAACTCTTCATAGTCACACTGAAACTTAATCACAGCTATCTTTTCCTTGTTACACGCTTTGATTTGTAAGATTTTCTTTCCGTTCTTGGCCTAACAAAAAAATATTAGTAAGCGAGAAGAAGAAATATTGTGGCGATATAATGGGTTCTTAAGGAAAGCAAAAGCAATTGGAAAAAAAAAGGATGATTTGGAGTGAATTTGAAATAAATTGATAGAATGGACATTGAAAATGCAATTTTTATGACTATGGAAAAATAAAAACAAGGCTTATGAATCGTTTATGAAAATGTTAATTAAGACAGTGTGAGTTACTGAATCCTTTATAACTTATAATTAATAAATAACAAACATTCTTTGATATAATCTTTACATATTTGATCTACATGTCTTCGAATTCCAATCATCTAATTCTCTACACAAAGGCTTATCTCCCACTATCATCTGCAGAGTATATCTCTAAGTAAACAAACTTAATTACTTAGAAATAAGACAAATTGATGAACTAATTGTATGGTCAATCTCATCTTTTCATGTGTTGTCATTGAGCATAAACTTGTATGCAAAATATGATGACGATTGGATGAGAAGTGATCGATCAATCGATGTCGAGAATCCAAACATACAAAAAACCATACAGAGTGATTTAATATAAAGGTTGTAACAATTATTTCGTGCTACAATCGAATAAACTCAGAAATTTGATTCTACAGTCTGAAAACTGCAACAAAAAAAAAAAAAAAATATTTGTTCCATTAAAATACTTCGCTTATCAATACTCTTGCATTCTGTACACTGGAGACTCCAAAAAGCTTTATGGATTCGCCTCCATGTAGGCTTTGAAAATCGACTTTATTTACTTAGTAACATTAACTCATTGTCTGCCAGAATAGAAACCAATAGCACTACCTCTGGTACATGTCTTCTAGCCAACCCAAGCAGCCCCCCTCTCCCCATACATTCATCTGCTTGAAATGTTAATTTCCCCCTGTGGCGTCACTAGGGCAGCACTATGCAGACTATATAATAGAGGAGGCAAGGCTTCTATTATACGGATAGATCTGCCCTGTTTTTTTTTTTTGGTATGTGTATATTGAAGATTGAGGATACAATAGAGACTTAGGGTGAAGAAGAAACCAATCACCAAATAACAAAAAGAAGGAGAAGAAAATGGGGGAGGGTTGGGTGCGGATGGAAGATAGTCAATAGTTTCTGCTTTATTGTTTGGGATTCTTTTTTTTTTTATTCCAGATTGTTAATGTTCAGGGTTTTTTTTATCTGAAAATGAGGATCTTGTACGTTAAGTTTTCAATGTTGATGTTGTATAATGATGCTGTGATGATGTTGTGTGTTGATGTTGTATGTTGATGCTGTGATGATGTTGCGTGTTGATGTTGTATGTTGATGCTGTGAGGATGTTGTGTGTCGATGTTGTATGTTGATGCTGTGAGGACGTTGCGTGTTGATGTTGTATGTTGATGCTGTGAGGATGTTGTGTGTCGATGTTGTATGTTGATGCTGTGAGGACGTTGCGTGTTGATGTTGTATGATGATGCTGTGATGATGCTGTGTGTTGATGCTGTGATGATGTTGTGTTTTGATGTTGTATGTTGATGATGTGAGGATGTTGTATATTGATGTTGTGATGATGTTGTGTGTTGATGTTGTATGTTGATGCTGTGAGGATGTTGTGTGTTGATGTTGTATGTTGATGCTGTGATGATGTTGTGTGTTGATGTTGTATGTTGATGCTGTGAGGATGTTGTGTGTTGATGTTGTATGTTGATGCTGTGATGATGTTGTGTGTTGATGTTGTATGTTGATCCAGTGATGATGTTGTGTGTTGATGTTGAATGTTGATGATCTGATAGTGTTCTGTGTTGATGTTGTACGTTGATGATGCATAATCCCCAGTCCTGGTCCATTCTTTCCATCTTGTTCCAAATGTAACCAAACATCAGAGTGCATATCTCTGGTTACCTTCGCCTGGTTACCGATTCTAGCTCCTGCCTCCAAGCCATGGCTGGCTTGGGGGGAAGTCACCTTTGGTAGAAGAGGCATTAGGCGCCGCAAATAACATCCTCCTATTTAATAGAGCTGTCATCTTTATGCAGTGGATGCCATCGTACTTCGGCGTGGGGGGGGGTAACGAGGCGGCTGAAGCTCTGGCACCAGAAGGAGCGCTGGCCGTGCCCACTTTCGAACCCCTAATTTTGTTTAACCAAGCTACGACATTAATCCGAGTGTGGGTACATGACAAGTGGTTGAAATCCTGGGATGGCTCCAACAAAGCCCGTGGAGCATTTGCGTCGCCCAGACCGCGACGATCCATGGTGGAGGCTAAAAAGGTTGGAACAATCCATCATTGCGCAGTGTAGAACGGGGCATCGCCCTGTTGGTGCTTACTTTGCCCGGTTCCGGCCAAATTTTGATGCCCGATGCCGACACCGTGAAGAGTCGGTGGAAACAGTGACGCATCTCTTGCAAGAGTGTCCGCAGCTCCTAGAGCTTCAGGATAGTTTGTCTGCAGAGTCACTTGACCTGTATGGGAGCTTAAACGCACTACGCCTAACAGCAGAGTTTCTCGCCAAGACTCTACGGGAGGACTAATCCTTCCAGCCTTGTTACCAAATGGAGTTCATCTCTCAGGTTACCGTGGCCAGGTGTTTCAAAGACGCCCTCTTTTCATAGCGAGGAGGACCCTTCAATGTTAGCTACCTGTTAAAAATAAATGCAACATGTTTGTACAATATTTGGTAAAGATGAGCTTGCAAAAAAACTAGCAAGAGGCAAATTATAAAGAGAGAAATAGACAGAGAGTGAAAGAAGGAACGAGTAGACCTACCTCCGTCTTATCCAAAAAAAAGGCAAAGAGAGAGAGAAAGGAAAAAAATAACTAATAATGGAAAATTGAAAGAAAGAGACAGGCTTAGAGAGGGAACAAGAGAGAGGGAGAGAGAGAGAGAGAAAGAGAGAGCTAATAATGAGAGAGATACATAAAAATAAAAGAGGAAGAAAGGGAATACGAAGGGAGGAGGTGAGTGCGTAAAGGCAATTGACATTCTAACCTAGATTCACTTTCCGTTTGAGTTCACACTCCCATTAAGAAAGAAAGATGTGCATCTCTAGCTCAGGCCAGTGGTAGATGCCATTTGTGGGTCGTTGGCTTTATTGGCCTCGGCAAAGAGCCACGCTATTTGGCTACCAGGCTGAGATGAAATATGTGGCAATCTGATCTCGACAGTCGAAAATACACTTTTGATACAAAAATATTGTTAATGCTTCCTCCTTTTTTAAAGAGCTATACTAGCACAAAGTTCTAAAACAAATCATCATCAGTTTTAAAAATTGAAACCCAGAATGAACCAGTTATTCGAAGTTTTGTATTCACAAGCAGTAGAAAAAGAATACTTTAAAAAAAAAAAACCACTTACTTAAGTGAAACAACGATAATTACTGTCATTTACTGAAAAATGCAGAGTTTAGCTCCCTTTCTGATATATAAAACAAAATTAATTAGTAATAAATGATTAAATTATTAAATAATTGGTTAATTTTTGGATTGATACTATATTGCAATCAATTATGAATAATTATGAGAAATTTCAACTTGATTCGAGAATGGGAGGAAAAAAAACGTGTCAAAACGTAACAGAGGGAATTAAATCCATTTATACATCCACATCTCTAATTTATTGGCATTTATTTCCCCTTTTTTCGATATCAAACTAAATAATTTATCACCAAAAATTAATTAAATAATTGGTTGTTGTTTTTTTTGTTGATACACGCACGTCTTATCAGGTTAAATGAATATTTGTGCAAAGTTTTAACTTGATCCGTGAATGGGAAATGGAAGAAAAAACATATTCAAACTTTTTACCAGACAGACAGTGAGTTGATATAAGCTTTGTATAAATCCTACCTAATACGAATTATTTTTTTGCCTTGTCAAGACCGAGCAATTCTAATTAAAGGCAGACTGGTACTACGTGTGTTTTACGCTTCTATTGTCTTCACAATGTTCATTAATTGAATAATTATGAATGACAATGTCTTTCAAAGATTAATTATGAGTGAAGTGTTTCACACGTATCACAGCAAAGCCAGCTGCGACCTGCATATTTTCCAAAATGTAGTGCAGTTAAAGCCGTTGTCCGGCGGGGGTGTATTCAAGTTTTTCTGTTAGTTCTCTGTGTCTATTTACTAAAAAGAATTTTCTTTTGGCCTCAACTGTGTGTCCCGCGGCCTCCGTGAGGGCTCTCCAATAGTCACCTTCAGAGGCCATCTGCTGCCAGCTACTTTCCTCTGTTAGTGAGGGCAAAATGGCGTCTGGGTTGATCTTTATAGCGCATACGGTAGGCAGCTCTATTACGCCGTGACCTCCGTGACCCCGTGTCCTCCGTGACCTCCGTGACCCCGTGTCGAAGGCGCCGGTTACGCCATCCTCCATTAAATTCGACAGTCATCAGTATCCCCCAACAGTAATTATATTAATTACTTTTAAAGCTGTATCCCCACTTAGCTAGACGCTGCAGACATCTTACTTCGTAGTATCTCAGGAGTACCGTGTTACACTATTTGTTACACTGTTTCTTTGTTATGGAGACGCGGTGGCTGAGCAGTAAAACGCTTGACATCCAAACCGGGGGTCTTGGGTTCGAATCCTGGGATTTTTTATCGCCTCTGAGTCCACCCAGCTCTAATGGTACGATATCTGACATTAGTTGGGGAAAAGTAAAGGCGGTTGGTTGTTGTGCCGGCCATATGATACCCTCGTTAACCGTTGGCCACAGAAACTAATGACCTATACACCACAAGGTCTGAAAGGTCTTTACTTTACTTACTTTGCTTGTTCGTTGTATTATTTGTTATATTATTTGCTAACTGCTCTATTTGTTATTTAATTTATTGCACTGAATGGTTGTTACAACATTTCTTTGTTAGACTATATGTAGATTACACTAGTAATTAGTTGCTCCATCTATTACCCTGTTTCTTTCATTGCTTGTTAGTTACACTATTCGTTACAAGTTATAATCATACATAACACAAAACTCCTTCCTGCTGAGTGCCAGACGCAATAATAGAGTTTTCCCTTCTCGCCTTGGATAATTTTTGTCTATATGTCCAGTCTTAGCTTCCTGATCAGAGCATTTTTTTTTGTGTGTGTATTGCCCTTGATAGATGTGTCTTTCTTGTCAAAAATCTCGGCAGAATGGACCTAAGTGGAAAGGGGGGGGGGAGGTGGTGGTAGCCTGATATGGGGTGGAGTGGGGTGGACTGGAATGAAGAATCATAGACATCAGTTAGGAGCTGAAAAATATGGCGGGAAGACAGTATAATGATGTATATTTGGAATCGCCAAAAGGGTCAATAAAAAAAAGATAAAAAAAAGAGGGGTTCTTCACGGTGAGTAGATAATCTGAAATGAGACTAAGTATGAGGTCTACTGTTTTATTTAATCACGCGATACACGCGAAGAAATACGCGCACACAGACATATACATATATTCATTGATGAATACACTTGGATACACACTCACACAGACACATTGAGAAGCAAACACATGGATAAACACGCAAGGCTAAACACATAAACAGAAACACACATAGATGGATACAGAAGATGAAATGATGAGTAATCACACATGAAAATTCACACACATGGATACAAACACATGGATAGACAAACACATGGATACAAACACATGGATACAAACACATGGATACAATCACATGGATACAAACACATGGATACAATCACATGGATACAAACACATGGATACAAACATATGGATACAAACATATGGATACAAACACATGGATACAAACACATGGATACAAACACATGGATAGACAAACATATAAATACACATATATGTATATAGGTCTACACAGATTCAAACGGATACACTTTTTCACGGGTACACAATCGCACGAACACTCACTCACATGGATACACAAAGATAAACTTATGATTAATCATACATGAAATACACATGTGGATAAATTCGATAAACACACATATGAATACATATATACATATACAGATTGTAGGCCCTAGGCGAAGGGAATTTTGTGGCTCCAAATAAAATAAAAAAATAAAAAATGTACAGCGAAAAAAAAGAAATTATGCAATTTATTAAAACCTAGTGTACTCCGGCAATAAAGTTGAGGACACATTTCGCTATTTCTTCTCTAATATAATAACAGCAGTAGCAGAGACCTCAACAAACCGGAGGCCCTAGGCTTGCCTAGTTTACCTATGCCTAAGATTGGCCCTGTTAACATTAATTTATTCAAATACACGTGGTCACACAACACACATGAACACTCACACATAGGTACACACTTATACACATGGGGGTTTACGCACACATGGAGATGGGTATACACACATAGACAGACACACACACACACACACACACCAGTCCTACCGAGCCAAGATGGAGCGTATGTTAACATGAGACTAAGACATGTGCTTTTAACGAAAGCATGTATTCCAATGGTGCTGGTTCTTATTAGAATGGAACTAGTGCCGGATATGGGTGCGTGGAGGTCATGGGGAGGATTTTTGCGGAAGCCCCCTAACCAGTGGCGTAGCTAAGATACATGATGCCCAGTGCGGCCCGCACTACTCGCACATGGCTAAGCTACGCCTCTGCCCCTAACCCTCTTCAAATTTCAATATAAATACATTTATGATTTAAATTAATCTTATAGCATGCCATATTGTGAATGAATAAAAAGAACACTTGCAAAAGTTAACCCTTTTCCCCCTGTTATATTTAATATGCAGACTTTGTCCGGCCCCCTTTTTATATTTTTTTAAATATGGAGGCCCAATTTAACCCTTAAAGTGCTGAGCTGTTTTACAATGAGTGCATACAAAATGGAATTACAATTCTGATGTTTAGAGGCTAAACTACCACACGTGTTTTAAGGGTTTAAGGGTCAGGCCCTGAGTAGTTACACAGTATAGTACTATCGTCAATTCTCCCACTGAATCAGACAATGAGGTTTTGATAAGTTTTCGATCTGCAATAGTTCTACAAATATATTTCAGTTCAATATTGGTAGGCCTTCTTTTTTTATTATTAAAATAAATTCATTGTTATAGGCCAAACACCATTTTTTTAAACATAGGTAATACGCTTTAAGTCAGCTTAACAAAATAAATAGACAAGATCATAATAAGTTTAAGGCATAAAGATCGCCCAATATTTAGCAGCCCCCGAAATCGCAAAAGGCCAAGAGCCGCTATTGATTTTGGATGGTCTGTCTTTCCGTCTGTCACATTTAGAGCCCAAATACTAAAATGCCATTAAAAAACCTACATCACCATATTTTGTAGCTAAGTTTAGGTGCAAAGGCTACTTTTTATAGTACAACGCTTAATACTCTTATATGCTTATAACTCACTCCGTCTGTCAGTCTGTCCGTCTTGCAGAGTGCATCCTTTTACCATTTTTTTTCCTCCCACTTCCCGTTCTCTAATCAAGTTGAAATTGTGCAGAATTATTCATTGTCGACGACAACAAATCAATTAAAAAAAAATAATAATTCACAGTTATTTAATCAATTCGTGATAATTAATTAATTTTTATTTTATATAGAAAATGGGGGATAAAACTTGGAATATTGAGAGATATAGCAGCATTTTAATGGTGTTCTCTCTTCAATATAAGCTTTGTATTTTTTCGTTTTTTTTTTTGTTAAGTATTTTAAAAATATTTTGCTTGTTTACAGTCTGGGACAGGCAGTTACAAAGAAAATGTCGTTTGTTATTTTATCATTAAAGTTTAAACCAAAAAGCGAAACAAATGTTTCCGATACAAAAATTGATGACGTCTTTAATTGCATTTCCCCACACCTATTGCGAAATACTCTCTGACGAATAGTCGTATGAGTAGTGGCTGAATTATTTTTTTTTCCAACGCTGCATCTTGCTTGAACATCATGATGACGTCATTAACGGCCTAGCTCCCTGCTAACGTAAAGATGTTTATCGTCGAAATAGGTCGTCGTCGATGATAGACTAATAACTCCGGGGCACTCGTCCAGTTTTGGTCCAGTATGGTCCGGTGTATCACTGTGACGGCTAATCATCTTTTAACGAGAAGACGGGATGTGCCCGGACAGGAGAACCATGCCCGGAAGCCAAATGATCCCCCCTTGGGGAGGAAACCCTTTCTCGTGTACCTCCCCTTTAAACTGTTTGTACCGAATTAGCGCTGGAGTGACTTCCACCAGAGAGAAGCTTATAAGCCCCATTGTCTCCTGGTGTTATGGCGGTCGGATGATGAAGTGCGGCCAATTACTTTTGTCGGTCGCTTGGTCTTCTTAGGGACTTGTTTACTGGAGATTGAAGGACTGAATCCCGATATATCATTGGTACTGTCCTTGTAGAGATGATCGCTGGTGATTCACTAGTGTTTCTATTTAAATATAGACATTTGATTGTCTTTTTGCAGAGCTTCTGGTGATTATGGCTTTTCTTTATTTACCATACGATATAGTATTCTATATATGTCTTAGTAAAAAAAAATACATACATAAATAGACTAAAAAAGCACAGCCAAGACGTCTAGGATATCTGTGACATACAATAAAGAAAAAGGGGTTGAATTTCGTGTGCAAAAAAGGGGCAGCAACTTCAGAAAAATAATGATCAGGGGAGAGAAAACGCAAAATTTATATAAATTAAAAAATAATATTAAGATATAAATCAAGAGTAGAGAAGAAATAAAATGTAAATATAAGATTAAATAAGAAGAAAAGATATACCCCATTCTCAGCTATCATGTAGGACAAATAGAAAAGAGGAACATCTAGTCAAAGCAAGAAAATATCCCTTTTTCCGCCTATCCCAATGGCCAGAAATTGATATGCTTATTGTAGTACAGTAAATATAGATGTGTCTTCAATGGCAAAACATAACATCATCCTAACCGCATCATCAGCAATTCGTATTTACATATACAGAGGTTGGCTATTGATGAAGCTTCTCAAGACTAATTTGATAAGTGATTAGTGTTTACGACTCTAGGTTATGCATTTTCCATGTCTGTGGCATTTTACTTCTCGAGAAACGATCTTTTCCCTTTGCAACTTCTTGTGTGACTCAAGACTCATCCTTGATGCACAGCTGCGGTCACAGGTTGGGAATATGTAATCACCAGGCGCCGTTGCATTTTCACCCTTCTTTCAACTACTGTTGTGTATGGCATCTGTAATCCAAGACCCTTCCTTTATCTTCTCTCTCCATGTGGATCTATCCAATGCCACTTTTTCCCAGTTGCTTGTGTTGATTTTGAAGTGCTTCATGTTTCGTTTGCATACATCCGTATACCGTAAAACTGGCCGACCAGCGACTCTCCTGCCTTCTGTTAGATCGCCATACAGAATGTCTTGTGAAAGCCGACCTTCTAGCATTCTATGAATTCTACTAATAACACAGCGGTTATCCTGGCACCTTGCTCTTCGAAGCACTCCCTCATTGGTTATTTTATCTTGCCTCCTTATTTTAAAGATCCGCCTTAGGCATCGGAGGTGGAAGACATTCAGCTTTTTTTTCCTGCCATGAGTAGGTTGACATGTTTCACTTCCGTATAGCAAAGTGCTCATCACACAGATCCGGTAGACTAAGGCTTTAGTATTGTTAGTCATCAATATGTTGTCCCACACTCTTTTCTGCAGCTGTGACATGGTGCCCATTGCTTTGACTATCCTGTTGTTAATGTATTTTCCTATTCCGAGTCCAAGAAGTCTATTATCTCGTGTATCCTAAGCCTTGAAACCTCATTTTTTCCTATCCACCTACTAGGCGTGAATTTTCAGACATAAGATCTACATATCTAGGGTCTTATTACAACACCCAAAGCTTTAGCCTATATATGGTTTCAAAAATTTACTAGAATGTTGGACCATAGATATGCTAGGAAGTAGAGCGTCGCTAGAGTGGTACAATCAATGTGAGAGCTTCTAGATTCTTTTCAGAATTTCAATGTAGATCCAATCAACATTCCTTGAGGTCAGCAGCGGTGTCAAACGGGGATCAAGGTCGAACTTAGATAATTGGACGCCCTAGGCGAAATGCATTTGGTGGCCCGAAATGTTAATTACTATAAGAATTTAAATGTATCAATCCTTATTTAATAATAGGTTAAATATAATTGCATTGTGTTATTAAAGATGTATATCCAAAGTACGTATATATTAGTTAATTAAAATGTATTTTACGTTTTTGTGTTGAGAAAGAAGCTCGTTCTAATTAGCTCAAGCTATTCAATTAAAAATATAATACAATATAATACAATACAAAATATAATCCTAAAACGGTTTAGTTGTTTGGAGCTACAAACCAACCACCGACCATCAACAGTCAGTCATTAGACGTTTGAAGCAACAATGTTATTCTGTCTAGTTGCTTTTCATTACTGTATCCGCCTTTCGATGTGGGGAACCAAGTTAATTAGTTAAAGTCATCACCTAGTTTAACCTTGTTGAAACCCCACACTGACAGAGGGAAACTGCAGAAGGATCTAGTCCTAGGTCGGCCTAGTTCCAATCTCAGGTTTGCGGATGATACAGAGGTCAAAATGCAGACCAGGTACAAGATCTTACTAGACCAGGTACAAGATCTTACTAGACCAGGTACAAGATCTTACTAGACCAGGTACAAGATCTTACTAGACCAGGTACAAGATCTTACTAGACCAGGTACAAGATCTTACTAGACCAGGTACAAGATCTTACTAGACCAGGTACAAGATCTTACTAGACCAGGTACAAGATCTTACTAGACCAGGTACAATATCTTACTAGACCAGGTACAAGATCTTACTAGACCAGGTACAAGATCTTACTAGACCAGGTACAAGATCTTACTAGACCAGGTACAATATCTTACTAGACCAGGTACAAGATCTTACTAGACCAGGTACAAGATCTTACTAGACCAGGTACAAGATCTTACTAGACCAGGTACAATATCTTACTAGACCAGGTACAAGATCTTACTAGACCAGGTACAATATCTTACTAGACCAGGTACAAGATCTTACTAGACCAGGTACAAGATCTTACTAGACCAGGTACAAGATCTTACTAGACCAGCTACAAGATCTTACTAGACCAGCTACAAGATCTTACTAGACCAGCTACAAGATCTTACTAGACCAGGTACAAGATCTTACTAGACCAGGTACAAGATCTTACTAGACCAGGTACAAGATCTTACTAGACCAGGTACAAGATCTTACTAGACCAGGTACAAGATCTTACTAGACCAGGTACAAGATCTTACTAGACCAGGGTACAAGATCTTACTAGACCAGGTACAAGATCTTACTAGACCAGGTACAAGATCTTACTAGACCAGGTACAAGATCTTACTAGACCAGGTACAAGATCTTACTAGACCAGGTACAAGATCTTACTAGACCAGGTACAAGATCTTACTAGACCAGCTACAAGATCTTACTAGACCAGGTACAAGATCTTACTAGACCAGGTACAAGATCTTACTAGACCAGGTACAAGATCTTACTAGACCAGGTACAAGATCTTACTAGACCAGGTACAAGATCTTACTAGACCAGGTACAATATCTTACTAGACCAGGTACAAGATCTTACTAGACCAGGTACAAGATCTTACTAGACCAGGTACAAGATCTTACTAGACCAGCTACAAGATCTTACTAGACCAGCTACAAGATCTTACTAGACCAGGTACAAGATCTTACTAGACCAGGTACAAGATCTTACTAGACCAGGTACAAGATCTTACTAGACCAGGTACAAGATCTTACTAGACCAGGTACAAGATCTTACTAGACCAGGTACAAGATCTTACTAGACCAGGTACAAGATCTTACTAGACCAGGTACAAGATCTTACTAGACCAGGTACAAGATCTTACTAGACCAGGGTACAAGATCTTACTAGACCAGGTACAAGATCTTACTAGACCAGGTACAAGATCTTACTAGACCAGGTACAAGATCTTACTAGACCAGGTACAAGATCTTACTAGACCAGGTACAAGATCTTACTAGACCAGGTACAAGATCTTACTAGACCAGGTACAAGATCTTACTAGACCAGGTACAATATCTTACTAGACCAGGTACAAGATCTTACTAGACCAGGTACAATATCTTACTAGACCAGGTACAAGATCTTACTAGACCAGGTACAAGATCTTACTAGACCAGGTACAAGATCTTACTAGACCAGGTACAAGATCTTACTAGACCAGCTACAAGATCTTACTAGACCAGCTACAAGATCTTACTAGACCAGGTACAAGATCTTACTAGACCAGGTACAAGATCTTACTAGACCAGGTACAAGATCTTACTAGACCAGGTACAAGATCTTACTAGACCAGGTACAAGATCTTACTAGACCAGGTACAAGATCTTACTAGACCAGGGTACAAGATCTTACTAGACCAGGTACAAGATCTTACTAGACCAGGTACAAGATCTTACTAGACCAGGTACAAGATCTTACTAGACCAGGTACAAGATCTTACTAGACCAGGTACAAGATCTTACTAGACCAGGTACAAGATCTTACTAGACCAGCTACAAGATCTTACTAGACCAGGTACAAGATCTTACTAGACCAGGTACAAGATCTTACTAGACCAGGTACAAGATCTTACTAGACCAGGTACAAGATCTTACTAGACCAGGTACAAGATCTTACTAGACCAGGTACAATATCTTACTAGACCAGGTACAAGATCTTACTAGACCAGGTACAAGATCTTACTAGACCAGGTACAAGATCTTACTAGACCAGCTACAAGATCTTACTAGACCAGCTACAAGATCTTACTAGACCAGGTACAAGATCTTACTAGACCAGGTACAAGATCTTACTAGACCAGGTACAAGATCTTACTAGACCAGGTACAAGATCTTACTAGACCAGGTACAAGATCTTACTAGACCAGGTACAAGATCTTACTAGACCAGGTACAAGATCTTACTAGACCAGGTACAAGATCTTACTAGACCAGGTACAAGATCTTACTAGACCAGGGTACAAGATCTTACTAGACCAGGTACAAGATCTTACTAGACCAGGTACAAGATCTTACTAGACCAGGTACAAGATCTTACTAGACCAGGTACAAGATCTTACTAGACCAGGTACAAGATCTTACTAGACCAGGTACAAGATCTTACTAGACCAGGTACAAGATCTTACTTCAAGACTGGATGCTGCAGCTAAAGAAGTTGGCAAGGATATTGTTGATATGTGATGTAATGTTGTGTGAGAGTTAATCCCTTTAGCGGATTAGGAAGTGTGTGTTGCAGTTCGTTATCTAATATGGTGGAATAAAGCCTGTGTGTGTGTTTTGTAAACCGGCCTTGTTGTTTATCTATTTCTAATTATATTTAAGAGTATATCAACAGATATTGGTGTAGAAAATACCAAAATACTAGATTGCGTGGGAGATAGTAAGAGATGTTCATACTGCTAAATGGCCAATTATTAATTAAAAGAAGTTGACTAATTTAAATAATTAGGGTCAAACATAACAACAGATTGAGAACCACAAAAAGTTTTTTTTCTTAATAAGTTTTGAAATATTTGGAAGAGTAATGTCAGATTTCAAATAACATTAAAATTATACCTCATTAGTAATCTCTGTACCTCTAAAATGTTGACAATATCGGACACTGAACGCGGACTCTGAAAGAGTAATTCAATCCTTTGAGCGTAAATGCTACAGAAAACTGTTGGGTATCAGATATCAGGAAAAGAAAACAAAAGTGTTTTCTAACCCTAACCCTAACCCTACTTTTACAAGTCAACACTCTACTGTGAAGAGACGAAAGCTGAGCTGGTTCGGTCATATTGTAAGGCATGACTCACTGTCAAAAGTCATCCTTCAAGATACAGAGGAGGGGGCACAAAGGAGGTCGTCCAGAGAAAGGCTGGCTAGACAACATGAAAAATATGGACCGGCCTCGCTTTTGATATTCTGCTATGAACAACTGCTGACCGGAAAGAGTTGCGGGATTTGTTTACGCGAACCGTCACAGTATACTACGACGCAATTCAAGAGACTTGTGAAAATAAACAACTTTAAAATAGTGTAAAATATTAAAGCTGTGAAAGTTGTTTTCAAAGGGACATAGCTCTACATTTGAGTATAACTCTAAAAGTAACTCCGATGCTTTCCCTTGTTAGCAAAATAGACTTTCCACGACTCAAAGTTCTCATTGAAAGTATGGACACAAAATATACTTGTGTGAAAATAATATATTTCATCTGGATCTAGATTTCCATATTTACATGCATCTGTTAATTTAATAGTTGTATTAGTTTTTTTTTTTTTTTTGTTAAACATGATAATTTTTCATATTTAATTTTGAAATAATTTATCATTTTTATGCACTTGACTATATAAAAAGGAAAACAATAATAAGTCTTCAATATAAGAAATCAAGAATTCATTGTTTGGTGTATCAAGATGGCGTCATACGCGGATGAAATGAAAAAGTTCTTCGAAGCTAACAGCAGAACACGCGATGTGCAAGCGCATACAGCGAAAGTTCATTCAGTAGCATGGAGTTGTGATGGACGTCGCCTTGCATCTGGTTCCTTTGACAAAACAGTATGCATTTACATGTTGGATAAAGATCGATTGGTAAAACTCTTTTACTTAATTTTAAATTACACTTCTTCAAGTTCTTGTCTTGATGATTTGAATCAACTGAGTTGTATTTCACTATTAACCCTATTTGTGGAATGGACATTAAGTCTGACAGTCACAATGAATTCAAATGATTTAAACTCATGACAATGGGTTGCCGAAGAAATCAGCGAGGAAAACCAAATACTTTGGAGTTAGCATAGTAAGCCATAGTTTAAGTTTAAGTCCCTGATTCTGGGAATGAAATGATGCATGACTAGAGTCTACTAGAGAGAAAATGCGTCTACGTCGACTACGTAGGGTAAGAAATAATTAGATCTATATAGATCTAATTATCTCTCTTGAAGTAATGCCTCTAATTGTAATCTTTAAGATAAGTAGTGATCTTATAGAGCTAGACTACTAGTTAAGTACTAACATGTTTGTTTGTAAAATGTTTTACATGTTTCGGATGTTCCTTCAGAGTTGAAGATAGTTTACTTCCTAGTCCAAACCTCCCGCAGGATGACGGGGGATGGGAGCGGGCAGGGTTTGAACCCTCGACCGTCGATAAATCCGAACGACAGTCCAGCACGCAAATCGCACGACCAGGTAGCCAGGACTAGAAAATAGATTTTTGAATGCATGCACAGCCTTTTCCATGGAAGTTGAACTGCAGCAGAACACTGGCCTGAATACAATATAGATCTAGATTATTCTAGATCTAGGTGCTCTACAAACTACTGGAATAATGGGAAGCGTGGTCAAGAGGCTAAGTACGCTTGAACTTGGCTTGTCTTGGCTACCTATGAAGGGGGCTTGAGGTTAGACATTCGATTAAAAACCTTCTCACAGATACCCCACCACCCACGGTCTACAAATGAGATTGGACCATATCGCTTTGAGCATTTTATAAAAAAAAGCATGAAAGTAGCGCTATAAAAGATAATAATTATTAACTAGTAGGCCTACACTTACGTTCATCTCTAAATAAAAGCAGAAAAATAAAATTATATTTTTTTTTTTGGTAATAAAATAACTTTGAACTGATCTGACTCTAAATTGAAACAAAGAAATATAAAGTTCATCCTTTAAATTATTTCTAGTCAAGTTTGTCTGAAGAATATCACAATATTTTAAAACAAGCTATAGATCAATTACTTAGCAAAAAAGTCTTGATGCTGCATCCGATGCTAGAATTCAGATTGCTGATATCAGGAAGTTATTAATGCTCTTCCAGGATATTATACCAAAAGTCATGAAACCGTATTATTATAATGTTTAAATTAATATATTTTTTAAAAGTGTCATTCTTGAAAAAATGCTTACTTTTAAAGTTGTTTTAGAATAAAATATATACAACAAAAAAATACAGCAGGCTTAGCATTTCCTTAAATACTCTGAATGTGTGAAGTGTTCTGTTTTAGGAGAAAGTTTAGGAAACACTGCTATTAATGAAAGAGACAACATAGTCTCATTACTCAGTAGATTTTTTTTTTCTCTAGACATCTAGATCTAGTAGACTAGAATATTTATACAGTTTAGGATCTGATCTCTCACTTTTAACTCTATTCTGTCAGTCCTACCAGAGTTGACTCACTTTATAATTCTTTATTGAAAGCAAGTTTAAAGTTGGCAGTTTCATGTCTATTTCAAAATGTCAATTTTTTTATCCCAGTACACTTTCTCACTAATGTCACTATTTTAGTGACTCAGACTAAAACCTAAATGTAAATCTAGGCTAAGACTCTGTAGACTAGGCTCTCTCTGGATCAGTAGATCTACTATTATCTATAAATTGTATCTAAATCTAGTTATAAAATGTTAGCAGAAATGTCGTGAGGGATACAGTACATATTTTCTAATAAGTCCTATTTAGAAGATAAATTTTAAAAAGTAAATTATTATAATTTTTGAAGCATTTGTAATCATGTAATTTTACTTATTTAATATTCAAACATGGATTTATAACTAAAATCAAATAGACCTACCAAAAATTGTATTTCCTTTGAAAAAAAAAGATCTAAATGCCTTTGTATTCCCCTTCAGAAAATCTCAAACCTCTTTGGGAGGCACCTTCCATGCTGCTATACCTAGAATTAATTATTTATAATATTTTTTTTTCTCCAAGACTAAAGATTACACTGTGTTTCGAGGCCATGGTGCAAGTGTAGATCAGCTTTGCTGGAACCCGAGAAATCCTGATCAGCTCGCTACAGCCAGTGGAGATAAAACAGTCAGAATATGGGATGCAAGAACTAACAAAGCAGCAGCAACAGTCAACACTAAAGGTTTCAAACACAATTTAATTTTTTCAAGATTGATCTTGAATATTACAATTTGTTTGTGCAATTAGTTCCCAAAATAAAAAACTGCATTATATTTTCTTTTTAGGCATGCTTATAGCTCCAAGTTATTTAAGTTCCCTTTTACTAATTATGCAAGCTTTGCACTATAGAAATCATGCTATTTTTTTTTTTTTTTTCTGCAGGTGAAAATATCAACATCTGTTGGTCCCCAGATGGCAGCACAATAGCAGTTGGAAACAAAGATGATCTAGTTACATTTATTGATGTCAAAACTCATCGGTCAAAAGCAGAGGAACAGTTTAAATTTGAAGTCAATGAAATCTCATGGGACAACGAAGGGGATCTATTTTTCTTAACCAGTGGCCATGGAAGCATACATATATTCAGGTAAATTACCTTTGGATCTTTAATTCTTTAGACTGTTGTTTAGTGGTTGGTTAAAAATAGGGATTGCTTTCCTTAATACTACCCTCATTAGTCACTAATTATTGAATGATATATAAATGATAACCAATGTTGGATTTGAATTAAAATCTTCCTTTTGGAAAATTAAAAATGTATTTAAAAAAAAAATAAAGAAGAAAAAGACGTATGGAAAGTATTGGTAAACAAGATTAGTTCATAGAATAATAAAATTATAGGTACTGTGAAACATATTTTTAACACCAATCTGAAACATCAAGAACTTATAATGTTTCTAATCTGTTTGGCATGCTATGGATGTTCCTTCAGATTTGAAGTAATTACATCTAAGCTCAAACCTTCAACAGGACTACAGGGGATATGAAAAGATTAAATATCATTTTAAGCACACTATAGAATATTAATAAACTTGACAGCCTCTTCCATGCCTCAAGTAAGGCATCTAATTTAGATGGAGAGAATAGGTATGATTTTTATACTACTTTTTTGCTGTTATTCTTCTGTTCAACCAAATTTCGTGGAACTGTTGCAAGTGTAAGCATCTGAATGGTATAGGATAAAGTCAGTAAACCAAGGCTGAAGTTATTAAAATTGGCACTGTAAGTAATACTACGAATGTGGATAGTTCAGATTCACATATCACTACTGCAATGTTGTACTAATGACAAAGTCCCCAAACTACAACATAATTCAGAACTGCAATGCAGGCATAGTTTTGTGCATAGAAAGTCCTTTTTCCACTTAAGCTTTCCTGCATACACTCCATAGGCTTTAACTTGTTTCTTTTATTACCGTACAGGAACATTTATTTTTTTAAAAATCAGACATTACTGTATTCGACCTTCTTGTTTTTGTTATTTTTGCATTGATTGTGAAAATATATTCAAGATGGCATACAATCACTACATATGCTGCCTGGTCGTGCGGTTTGCACGCTGGACTGTCGTTCAGATTTATCGATGGTCCCGGGTTCAAACCCTGCCCGCTCCCATCCCCCGTCGTCCTGTGGGAGGTTTGGACTAGGAAGTAATTGTCTTCAACTCTGAAGGAACATCCGAAACATCCGAAACATGTAAAACAACATGCATCTGAAAGATACAATCCAATACTTAAATATATTCAAGATGGCATACAATCCCTACATGTGCATCTGAAAGATACAATCCAATACTTTAGGCTGGTACTTTTCATTCCTGTTATATTCATTAAGGTTATTCTAATCTTGACTCCTCTATTTCTTTCAGTTACCCAGAGCTAAAGACTCTTCATGTTCTAAATGCCCATCCTGCTAATTGTATATGTATTGAGTTTGACCCAACCGGGCACTATTTTGCCATCGGCAGTGCAGATGCTCTTGTGAGCTTGTGGAGTCTTCCTGAATTGGTTTGCATGAGGGCTTTCTCAAGGTCATTATTTTTATTTTTGCATTTTGTTATTCATTGAAATGTTTAGTTAAAATTACATTGAAACTTATTTGTACAAAATCTCTATTCAAGTCACTCCTTCATGGATGCTGATATCAAATACTACTGAATCGATTCTCCTTTAATTTAACAGTTGATGTATATTGCTGTGAAAAGAATTACCAGCTTGTTGGAAACATGGGGAAAAATCTAGTTTTACTGTTACAATTTTTCAAATAAAAATGATAAATTAAAAAAAAAATTAAATTTGGCTAGAGACTAAATCTAGGTCTACATCCAACATCAGTTTTGAATGGACTATTGCATTCAGGAATTTCCTAGTGTAAAGCATTATTGATTCAACTAATTTTCAGCAAAATTGTGCGCTTCTTCTTCTAAGTCTTAGATTAAAAGGCTTGGATCTACATCAATGGAATTATTCAATAAAAAAACAACAACAGTTCGTTACAATAATAAGTTGCTCTGAGTTTATTGATAGATTATCTAAGCTTTGCTTTGCTTATATTTTTACATAAATCTAATATAGATTATGTCAATATTCTACATATAGAATAAGATTTAGATATTGACTAGATATTTAGAAGTATATCTATATCTTGACTAGATCTCAAAGAGTTCTATAAACATACCAATAAATAATAGATTTCCTTTACAATTCCCCCTGGCCTAATTGGTAGAATTGTTAGATCAAGAAGGTTTTTGGTGTCAACAGTACGAGTTTGATAGTCAATTGGAGTTTACACATTTTTAAAAATATTTTATTTTATTTTAAGTTGTATAATGGAAATATTGTCTTGTTAAAAAATGTAAATTTTTAAATGTTTTTCTTGTTGTCTACAATACTCTTATTTTATGTAGCCTGCCTAGTAAATATTGATTTAAATTGAAACATCTGCAGTCTTTATAGTCAGCCATGAGTTTTAAATTTTGACTATTGTAGTATGTCAGCCCACACAACTCCCCCTTTGTAGACACTGCACCCACCCTTATGAAACCGTAAACCATTTCCTTTTTGAATGCCCCTTCCTAATCCACCTTAGGCAGACCCTACTACCACTCCAGCCCAACATAACCAACACCCTGTACGGCAGTGCTGAACAACTGAAGAAAACTGCAGACTATTTTTCCCTGGCACAGTCTGCTTAAGAGCTGACAGCTCAGCAGCAAAAAGCTGGCTAGTAGAAGAAGTATGTCAGCTTATAATTGCTTTACCTAGTGCTTTTATTGGAAAATTTATTGTTTGAGTTATTTTGTATGCTTTTGTACAAGTCATCTAATTATCTCCTCCTTCGAGGGCTTTAATGACAAATTTAATCCAATCACAAAGGAGCAAAATTTAAGCATCGCACTTTTTGAATTAATTTTTTATGTGTTTAATTTCACTTAATTTATAACTTTAAAAATGTTTTTTTTGCTTTTTTTTTTTTTTCAGACTTGAGTGGCCAGTTAGGACGTTGAGTTTCAGTAATGATGGGAAGATGCTAGCTTCTGCCTCAGAGGATCTAGTCATAGACATTGCTGAAGTAGAAACTGGTTAGTCCTTAAGTAGACAGAATAATTTAGTGAGTTTAATTAGTTTACCCAGACAATGCTTTTATGTTCCCCCCTTGCTTACTGTGATTTCAATGTAAGACCAACAAATAATTCCCTATTTTATCCATTCAATATTAAAAAAGGAAATGGCTGTTTATAGGTGTGGAAAATCAAATCTATAGGGCAATGATTATTTTAAAAATCATTTATTAGATAAGTGACAACAATTTTTTTTTAATTCCTATAAATTCTGGATTTTTCTTATGAACCAGAAGTTAAATATGAAATTTGTTTTAAAAATACACTAAATGTAAAAAATGTTCTATGAAATGGGGAAAAAAATGGAGCAAATCTGAAATATAAAACTATTTCTATGCATTTGAAGATTTAAATCCACATTCAAATGCTGATTCTTTCTCTCGCTAGAACTACTTAGCTTTTGCTTACTAATTTTTAAATGCTTATAGAGAAGTATATACCCAACACTGTTGAAATTTGAGTCCCCAAACCCTGTCAAGCGACTTTGATAGTTTGACAGATACCATGACTTTGACTACCCATAGCACCACCTGCTGACAGATACCATGACTTTGACTACCCATATGGCACCACCTGCTGACAGATACCATGACTTTGACTACCCATAGCACCACCTGCTGACAGATACCATGACTTAGACTACCCATAGCACCACCTGCTGACAGATACCATGACTTTGACTACCCATAGCACCACCTGCTGACAGATACCATGACTTAGACTAACCATAGCACCACCTGCTGACAGATACCATGACTTAGACTACCCATAGCTCCACCTGCTGACAGATATCATCACTTTGACTACCCATAGCTCCCCCTGCTGCTTGCCAATTTTTGTAAATATAGGAACTTTCACCATTACATTATATTAGATTGATAATGATCCTTAGAAAAAAACAACAAGTGAAATACCAATCCCAAAACAGCAGAAATTATTTTTTTTAATTGCATTTTTGTAGCATATCTCTCATGCTATAGCATTCTAGTTGTAAAATAATATAGTGGAGAAACCTCATACAAGACTTTATTTGGCCAGAAGAAGACAAGTGACAAAGATTAGATTGATAATGATTCTTTAAATGAGACTAAAATAAAACTCCAGAACAACACTTTTTTTTTTGTCTTGAATTTCTTTGGTATAGTATATAGTATATCTCTCATGCAATAGCAGACTAATTGTAAAAGGACTACAAAAAATAAAGCAGAGAAACCCAATAAAAGCTTTATGAAGCTACAACACCACAGCTGACAAAGAAAGCAGTGCACAATGTCAATAGTGTGAACACATTCTCATAATGTTACTGTCACAGATTACATTATAGAATTGTTTGTACATTTCACTTTTGAAAGTAATATAAGCCCTCGACATGAGTCTCGGGATTTAATCCTCAAATTTAGACACTTGTCATTCAAGTCAGGATTTACCCAAGGGACTTAATTAGTATGTTTGAAATCTATTGGTTGATTTGAATTTAAACAAAGACATTTTTGAAAAGAGTTAGCGCCAGAGAATTGGCGGTAGTAAAAAAGTAAAGGGAGTCGATAATATTAAGTCCTTGTAGCTAGTCACGTTTCTAAGAGCTCTGTTTGAAAAGCCTTTGTAATATGTTCCATGCTCATTGATTTGTAATTTGTACATAAACTGTACTTACGTTGTATTTAATAAAGTTCCAGAGTTTTGTTTTATCAAAGAATTGTCAATTGTGATTCTAGATCTTCATTTTTGTTAACTATTGAATTCAAATAAAATCCCCGGCATCACAACACATCGTGACGTCATACCATCCGAATGTTGTTGTGACAGTTACATAAACATAAACAAAAAAAGTCAAGGATATCACCACATTCAATGCATTCCAGTCCAATCTCATTTGTTGACTTGTGCAGGGAGGGGTGTCTGAGAAGCTTCTATGCTGACGTATCTCAATTCTCCAATAAAAACTTGAAGACTAAATACAGTTTCAAAGTTGATCTCCCTTGCTAAGTCGTGTTTGCCACTCACCCACCCATCCCACATTTACGTAAAACATTTCACTGCAGTGATCTTTGGCATTCTGCATTTATAAAAAAAACAGTGGCGTAGCTAGGATGGGGGGAGGGTGAATCTGAAATTCTCCCTGCCCACCCCCCCACTTGAGGGAGGTCCCCAAATGAGACTTTTTTTTTTTTTTTGCATTTAATATTAAATATTACGCAAAATGCAGGGCCCTGAAGAGGTCAAGCTCCAGGCCCTCAAATGATGGCGAATTCCTAGCTATGTATAAATATTCGATATTTATTTAATTATAAGGGGGAAACTGCTGTGTCAGAGACAGCATTGGTGAACCAAAGTCATTCTACGGTTGAAAGTGGCAACATGTATGAAGTGCTACAAAATTAGCCATTGAAGTTTTTCAATGCTTTAAATCTTGATTTCCCTTTCTATCTCTGAAGGTTATAGTTCTCGTTTTAAACAAACAAAACACAATTATTTCTTCTCTACAGTCTTGTTTCTGTTGTGTTTATTTTGACTTTAAAAAAAAAGAAATACCAATACTTATTATTTTTATTGTTTCAGGTGAAAAACTTCATCAAATCACCTGCGACTCACCAACTTTCACTGTGGCCTGGCATCCAAAAAGGCATCTTTTAGCCTATGCTTGTGACGACAGGCGAGACAGGGATGCAGGGATTGTCCGTGTATTTGGTTTCCCATCAGACACGTGACCTGGTTGTGGCACACCCACAATGTACATAAATGTATAACTGCAGCTGTATGTGACTTTGCTTGAGAGATTCTTGTAGATGGAAATAAGGACTCAATTGAAATGCGTCATTTTAATGACCTGAGATGCTCTAAGCTCAAGTCATACCAAATGAGGCTTGTAAATGGATGTAAAATCAAGAGACAGTGTCAGAAGGTGTAACTGGATAACTTGTTGGCAATGTTCTTGTGCTAAATCCAAAAATCTTTGATCTTGTGTATGCAGTAAGAATTGATCAGAGTTATCAATATCATTGTTACTTCACAAATAGTTTAATTACTATTTGTTTTATGGACTTCATTATGTTGCAATTTTTTTAAATAAAATGTTGTTTTTTTATGTGACAATTGGCTGTCCTTTTTGTGTTTAGTTGCCAAAATTTAAGCAATTTAATTTTATTGAAATTGTGTGCACTTAAAGCTATTTACCAAAATTAATTTTTAGTTTTGAACTTTTAAATTATCATATAAATACAGACATTACGTTGTTACAAAAAAAAATTATGTGAAAATAAGTTGTTAAAAAAACTTATATGTTGGTAAAATTTAAAGCAATTCTACCTGATATTTAAGTATGAAATGGCTCCCCTCTCGCAAGGTATACACTTCGGACTTGCCAAGCCTAAACCCTGCCCACTGTTCTAACCTGCTCATTTGGAGAAGATTTGCACTCGACTGTAGTAAACATTGTTTTATAAAACAAAACCATAGAAACATGGATGTAGAAAACTCAATATAAATTATTGACTTTTAAATGCAGTACGGGACTAGTCCTATATGCTTTGCTTAGTACGGGACTAGTCCTTTATACTTTGCTTAGTACGGGACTAGTCCTTTATACTTTGCTTAGTACGGGACTAGTCCTTTATACTTTGCTTAGTACGGGACTAGTCCTATACTTTGCTTAGTACGGGACTAGTCCTATACTTTGCTTAGTACGGGACTAGTCCTATATGCTTTGCTTAGTACGGGACTAGTCCTTTATACTTTGCTTAGTACGGGACTAGTCCTATATACTTTGCTTAGTACGGGACTAGTCCTATATACTTTGCTTAGTACGGGACTAGTCCTATATACTTCGCTTAGTACGGGACTAGTCCTATATGCTTTGCTTAGTACGGGACTAGTCCTATATACTTTGCTTAGTACGGGACTAGTCCTTTATACTTTTCTTAGTACGGGACTAGTCCTATATGCTTTGCTTAGTACGGGACTAGTCCTTTATACTTTGCTTAGTATGGGACTAGTCCTTTATACTTTGCTTAGTACGGGACTAGTCCTATACTTTGCTTAGTACAGGACTAGTCCTATATGCTTTGCTTAGTACGGGACTAGTCCTATATGCTTTGCTTAGTACGGGACTAGTCCTTTATACTTTGCTTAGTACGGGACTAGTCCTTTATACTTTGCTTAGTACGGGACTAGTCCTATACTTTGCTTAGTACGGGACTAGTCCTATATGCTTTGCTTAGTACGGGACTAGTCCTTTATACTTTGCTTAGTACAGGACTAGTCCTATATTTTGCTTAGTACGGGACTAGTCCTATACTTTGCTTAGTACGGGACTAGTTCTTTATACTTTGCTTAGTATGGGACTAGTCCTATACTTTGCTTAGTACGGGACTAGTCCTATACTTTGCTTAGTACGGGACTAGTTCTTTATACTTTGCTTAGTACGGGACTAGTCTTTTATACTTTGCTTAGTACGGGTCTAGTCCTTTATACTTTGCTTAGTACGGGACTAGTCCTATACTTTGCTTAGTACGGGACTAGTCCTATACTTTGCTTAGTACGGGACTAGTCCTATACTTTGCTTAGTACGGGACTAGTCCTATATGCTTTGCTTAGTACGGGATTAGTCCTTTATACTTTGCTTAGTATGGGACTAGTCCTATACTTTGCTTAGTACGGGACTAGTCCTATATACTTTGCTTACTACGGTACGGGACTAGTCCTATACTTTGCTTAGTACGGGACTAGTCCTTTATACTTTGCTTAGTACGGGACTAGTCCTATACTTTGCTTAGTACGGGACTAGTCCTATACTTTGCTTAGTACGGGACTAATCTTTTATACTTTGCTTAGTACGGGACTAGTCCTTTATACTTTGCTTAGTACGGGACTAGTCTTTTATACTTTGCTTAGTACGGGACTAGTCCTTTATACTTTGCTTAGTACGGGACTAGTCCTTTATACTTTGCTTAGTACGGGACTAGTCTTTTATACTTTGCTTAGTACGGGACTAGTCCTTTATACTTTGCTTAGTACGGGACTAGTCCTTTATACTTTGCTTAGTACGGGACTAGTCCTATACTTTGCTTAGTACGGGACTAGTCCTTTATACTTTGCTTAGTACGGGACTAGTCCTTTATACTTTGCTTAGTACGGGACTAGTCCTATATACTTTGCTTAGTACGGGACTAGTCCTATATACTTTGCTTAGTACGGGACTAGTCCTATATACTTTGCTTAGTACGGGACTAGTCCTATATACTTTGCTTAGTACGGGACTAGTCCTATACTTTGCTTAGTACGGGACTAGTCCTATATACTTTGCTTAGTACGGGACTAGTCCTATACTTTGCTTAGTACGGGACTAGTCCTATATACTTTGCTTAGTACGGGACTAGTCCTATACTTTGCTTAGTACGGGACTAGTCTTATACTTTGCTTAGTACGGGACTAGTCCTATATGCTTTGCTTAGTACGGGACTAGTCTTATACTTTGCTTAGTACGGGACTAGTCCTATATGCTTTGAAGTGACTGCAGGCACGACATGGCCTAAATTGTGCCGATGTGCCTCAAATCAAAAATCAAAATCAAATCACCTATGCTTTGCTTAGTACGGGACTAGTCTTATACTTTGCTTAGTACGGGACTAGTCCTTTATACTTTGCTTAGTACGGGATTAGTCCTTTATACTTCGCTTATTACGGGACTAGTCCTTTATACTTTGCTTAGTACGGGACTAGTCCTTTATACTTTGCTTAGTACGGGACTAGTCCTTTATACGTCTCCTGACGCTCAAACCTAGCCTCTTCCGAGCCTCTTTCTTCTCTCTATCATATTCATCTTTGCGTTCCTTCACATATTTCTCTAATCTTTCCCCTTCGTACCCCATAGCACGGCCATCACTAATAATCTGAGCAGTATCCAACATCCGAGAGAAGACGCCTCATTCCAGGCCGATGCGTAGAAATATAGCTGCTACAGGGACTTCCAACACAGGAACGATGGCCTCTAACACCGGTATCAACGGTCAATCCCCACACACTTGCCTGTTACCGGGAGTGAGAAGACACTCGTCACTCGGTCGTAAGCGAAGCACAAAATTACATGAAAGAAAAAAAATTAAATAAATGAATTTAAATCACAATCTTGAAATATCAACACATTTAGTAAATATGATGGTGACTTCAAACTAATTAATGATTAATTTCACAATGTTTCAAGTCTCTGCTACTTTTGATGTACATGGTAATAATTATGGGAAGTACACAAACAATTTTTTTTCTTCAGCAAATTGTACACAATAACATCACATATAAATGGTATATAGGGATATTAAGCAGTATATTTGTATAAGTTGATTCAATGCCTCAAACACATTTTGATATTATCCAACAGGTCTGTGAATAATACCTTACATTCACTCTGACAATTGTGTCTATTGTCGCGTAGTTAAAACCTTAAAACTTAATATAAAATTTAAAAAAAAAAAATTATAAAATTATTTTTTTTCACATCGCCTTGCTGTTTGAAATGATGTGTAACCTTTTTTGGCCTACCGCCCCCTTTCCATATTTTTCCTTTTAAAAACTCCGCCAGCGCCCCCTATAAGAGCGTGAGAAGGCCGATTCGAAAAAAATGTAATTTATGTATAAATTTTTATGCATCCATAACACTTATCCCACACGGGAGACGACCGCATGCCAAAGGCGATCCTCTTTGGCGAGCTTAGAGGAGGGCGGCGTTACAGAGGCTCCCCCCGTAAGCGCCATAAAGATCCACTCGGGCGCAATTTCGCCCTCGCTGGCATAGAGGAAACTACCTGGCAGCATTCTCTGACAGCAGATGGCCTCTGAGAGAGGCAGTTGGGTTTGCGTGGTCATGTGAAACACTGCACTCAGCCTTAATCTTCGGAATCGAAGACATTGTCATTATTATCATTATACAAAAAATGATGTCAAATAATTTGCCGTGATTACACATAAAAATTAATCTCATTGTCATGACTTTCTTTCAAATCCTAAGAATAGGCCCCTTTTAAATCATGAAATATTAGGGCCTACTGTCTTTAGGTTTAATTGTAAATCTAGTTTTGTTTTTAATATAAACATTATTATTGCTGAATTCACTGCAAAATGAAATTAAGCAAAGCCTAGTACCTACTGCAGTCTGACAATGTTATAAATTTCAGCTTTAAAATAGCCAATCGTACGCTCGGCAAAAAAAAACAACAACTGCATTGTCAGCTTTTATTTAATAAAAAATTATTGCAAAGACGAATGTTTTTTCTAATAAAATCTAAATTTTGAAATTATCCTTACCCCTACCCAGACTGGGCCCCGCGCAATCCGTTTCGCATTGGGCCCCGCCATTGTTAGGACCGGCCCAGTATATTGGTCTAGTCATCTGAACGCTCCAACATAAAAAAATAAGAACAAAGGAGAATAAAAAGAAGCTCACACTTGAGTCTGTTTCACACTTTACTCTCTGTTTCACACCTGAGTCCCTATTTTGAACCATTTATTTTGGAAACTTTTCATTATCTTGTGGAGCTGAAATTGTTCACTTTAACTCGTGCTACATATATATATATATATGGCTTGTCTTCAAGTCCGAAGATTAGTGAGGAATACAGTATTTCCCGTGGCTGCGCAGCCCCAGCTGTGACCTACATATTTTGCCACATCCAATGCTACATAACATTTTATTAAAATTACAGGAAAATCACATAATTAATTATTCAATTGATTGTTATTTCTCATTTATTATTGACCGTTAGAACTCAGTGTTCTGGGACTCACTTTATTATTGGCCTCCTTCAGTCGTAGGACGACTCTGGTTCATCTCGAACACTTTTTCACTTGGCTGTGGAGCCCTATTTTGGAGAGACACTCCCATCCACAAAATATCGCAGGTTAAGGTGGCTTTCGCTTCGGTGGTAGAGGAGCTGGCCATTTTCCGGGACTCAAGTAAACTAATACTTTTTTTGAGGGGGGTTATTACTGAGTATCAGTATCAAGACTTCTATATGCTGTCTACGTTTCAAAGGCGTACACAACGTCGGATGGGTGTTAGCCCCGAGAGATCCCTACTTTTGTGATACTAGGATGCACTGGCCTTGGCAATTCGCAAGTCAGTTTTATTATCTAGGATAAGACAGGATAAGATAAGATAATTTTTAAATGGTCCAATCAAATGGAAATTTGACTAGGCCTACATCAGCGTAAATAGGCCTACTATAATAAAAACAATATAGATGCTAATACGAACAACATTCACACACGAAACACATAAACACTCACAACCAGCGCTTTATGAATAAGACTTCTATGTACTTCTCGATTACGACAGATGACCTTGTAACACTGACCGAAAGTGGGATGAAGGAGTTTTAAAATCTTTCTGTTTTAGTCCTAATGGAAAGGAGACGACCACTTAATATCTGATGTAACAGTGGTTTAATGGGTGCCAGTTGTCTTTAAGAATCGTGTGTGTTTTGGAAAGAAATCTTTCATGAAAAATTAAGAGATGGTAGCTGTGATCGAGTGATACATAAGGCTTACATAGACAGGACATACAGAAACAAGGCTTACATAGACAGGACATACATATACAAGACTTGCAATAGACAGGACATACATAAACAAGGCTTACAGAAATAAGTCTTACATAAACAAGGCTTAAAGAAATTAAGAATGTTTTTTTTTTTTTTTACTTTGTCCGCAGGGAAGTTTCTGACAAATCTTCGATTTAAAAAAATCTAGATCTAGACTAGAAGACCGTCGCTCCAACCTCGATCTGGGTAGGCCAAATGACGCGGTGAACTGCTGTCTTTATGAATGAACTCGTGTTGTATAGCCTCTAAACAAAATGAAACGTTTTATGCACGGTCAATTTCACAAAGTACTCTCTGCCCCTGTCACCTCGCGCATCGCTCAGCAGACGACGAGCAGAAAGAACACTCAACTTTCCAAAACAAGTGGCGGGAAACAAAGGTGTCTAGAAACCGAAAGGTGGAGCCTTTAGGCCTGTCAACTAGCTAAGCCCCACCCATCAACGAAACCCGTTTTCTTTTTTTTTTTTTTTTTTCATTAATACAAAAAAATATTTTCTTTCAACATAAAAACTTTATAATTTGTACAAGTAAAAAAAAAATATGTGTGAATGTCAATTATTGCAAATTAATGTTAAAGAAAGTGATTAAGAACTGAACAAAATAATCTTTAATCTGGATTAATTAAATTTTGCGGACTGAGTTAAAGACAGGCAGGTAATAGCATTGTTTTCTTGTCTATTTTATTTTACTAGATGTTAACTTTACATACATTTTAATGTGTATTAAATAGAGAAAGAAAGAGAGAGTGAGAGAGAGAGACAGATATTGTTTAGTGTTTGTTTAGTCTGTTAAGGAACCCTCTAATTAAGAAAACTTAAAGAAACTGGAGCAGACGCAAACTAGAGCTTTGAGATTTTCTAGGATCTTGTTAGCTTGTTTATAGATGTTTGTCTCAAACAGCTGCCCAAATGGGGTTTATTTTTTGCCAATGATTTTACCAGCAGCATTTAGGATTCTAGAAAGTTTATTTTTATTTTTAATGCTCAGATTGCCATACCAGGCAGTGATATTGAAACTTAAAATATTGTAGATGTGAGCACAAATTGCATGTCGCCACAGTGCAGAGCCATTTTGAAAAAAAAAAGGGACTTCTAAAGGGTCCCATATTTCAATTAGGTTATGGTCTTTTCAAGTCTATATACAGTACTGATTGTACTGAGCTTGAGATTTTATCTATATAATGTTTCTAAATATGTAAGTTTGAATTACAAAGACATTTAGGGAATACAAGAAATTCTAATGCCAATACATACGTTTAAACACAGATATCAATGCAATCATTCTAACACGATTTAGTAGTGAGAACTAGAGTTAAAAGATAGCATTCCTTTCTTGTTGCTTGATGCGTATTAGGTCGGAACGAACCATGATGTGTCAAAGAACAGGGAATATTTTATATTATAGACAGGTTGTGGATCTACTTTTAGTACAGAAGACCTAGTTAGAACAAAACCACACATTCAGTGTGTGCATCAGAGGAAATGTGGGAGTTTGGCGTTGGAAATAAAATTCTAACTACAGTTCACAGGGAAATAAATCAACTAACACTAATACAGGCATGTCAGACTCATTAAGGTGTATTGGCCAATTAAAAAACTTACAATGACCTGAGGCCAATAATAGAATATGCATCCTCCGTTTGGGACCCCTCAACTCAAGAAAACATTAAGAAACTGGAACAGACACAAAATAGAGCAGTGAGATTCATAACAAACGAATATTCACATTTGACTAGAGTAACACCTTTAGTAAAATCACTAAATTTAGAAAGCCTTCAGGACAGAAGGCTCAAAAGTAAAGTAGCAATCATACATAAAACACTGAACCATAATCTTCAAATACAAAAACAAAATTTAATAAAATACTCTGAAAGACACAAAGATAAAGGCACATTCCTCGTCCCATATGCTAGGACAAATTTGTACAAATACTCCTTCTTCCCTAGTGCTATTAGAGCATGGAATGGGTTGCCTGAGCTAGCCAGGAAAACCAGTGACTTGGCAGAATTTAAGTCATTGGTTAATATGCATGACTAAATGCATGACGCGTAGGACGTAATCATCTTCTTTTTTGAAGTAACGTCTATATTATATAAGATAAGATAAGAGGGGCCGCAGCAAAAAATCAGTTGCAAAATAGCCAACTACTTTTATGTAAATTAGAAACAATACAATAAAATACAATATTTAATGACATACCTATCTCTTAGCTAAATGTGTAGCATTATTCGGTAATACAAAAATTACTATGATTATGCATTATTATCTATGTCCTGATGCTTGACATCTTTTCTGGGATACAAGTTTATTAATGTCAGGTTGAAGTTTGTTTGCCACTGACACTTTCATCACAGACGACAAATTTTGATCAGATAATCTCGAACTGTGAGGTGTTTTTGTAGCTTTTATTATGAAAAAGAACTGCTTACAGTGATCAATGCTTGCAAACATAGCTAGAATTCTGGCTGCAAATTTCCGCAATTCAACATACCGCTCAGGGTAAATAACTGTACAATTTTGGCACAGCCAATTCTATATCTGACTGCTATTTTATCAGCTCTAGTTTAACATTACCAGCAGCATTTTCAGAAGCAAATGGAGATACAAGCAACGAAAATTCTTGCTCGTATGAAACGAAGTCACGAAAACGGTCATTGAGAGCATCTGCTAACGATTCCAGGTGTGAGACATATATACCAAATGTTGTAGCCATACTTAATCTTTTTAGTTCCTGACACGTTGAGAAGTGAACAAGATTTTTCTATTTCCCTATTTGGTTTATCCACAGTCGTAATTTTGCTTGAAAGCACTTCACATGATCACACGCAATTGTGACAATTTTGTCTTTACTTTGAAGTTTCAAATTCAAGTCTTGCAGGTGACCAGTGAGATCAACTGCAAATGCCAAATCATGAACCCATTCGTCAGTTTGGGAATGTTCAACTGGTTCACCATTCATGTTCAGAAACAATACAATTTCCTCACGCTGTGCAAAAAATATCTTCAATACTTTATGACAGGAGAGCCAGCAAACTTCTTGTCCAATGTCAGTCAGAAACATTGAATATTGGCGATGATTTAAGCCACGGGCACGACTGAAAACGGTCTCATGACATGTTGGAACTTTAATTGCTTTGTGCAGAATGCTTCTTGCTGAATGAAGCTCTGAAAATTAGCAAATTTATAATTAGCATCAGTCTCTCTAATTTTTGCATTTCTTACCCCAAACATGGTTGGTACCCCATCCGTTGCTAGACTAGTGAAACTTTACCAAAGATAAATTGTACTGCAATATCACCTCCTCTAATTTCTCAAAAACATCCTCGCTTGTTGTGATGTTATGCATAGAACAGAGTTCAAGCAGTTCCTCATGTATCTCAAAATTCCTGTCAAAGGCTCTTATGAATATAACCAACTGTGCTACACCCGTTAAAACAATTGATTTATCGAGAGCCAATGAAAAGAATTCAAAATCAGCTATTTTGTTCTTTAATAGTTCACGCAATCTGACTGACATGTCATTTATTCTGTCTGCTAACCGTGTTTCTAGTTAACGCTATTTCTTTGAATGCTTTCACCTTTTCTGTATTGTTTCTAATTTACATAAAACTAGTTGGCTGTTTTGAAACTGATTTTTTGGCTGCGGCCCCTCAGGTCATAGTAAGTGTTTTATGTGGCCCATACACCTTAATGAACTTGACAAGACTGCTATAAATGTTTCCATAAACCTATACATTGACATAAATAACTAAATAAATAAAACTATCATTTAGTTACAAAAATGTTTTGCTAAATAAACGATAAATTAACACATATTGTTGTCTGTAAAATATATAAGTGTATCTCAAACAGTAATCCGAAAGAGGCACATAAAGCCCAAAAAAGAGGCAAAGAATAGAGGCCCAAGGATTCCTATGATGATAATGCTAAAATTGAATAGCGCAAATTCGGAGGTTTCCTATTTAAAAAAAAATCCGCAATGCCTGTAAAGGTGTTCCACGAACTACTGAAATAAATAAACGAAATAATAACTTGTAGGCCACCACGTCAATAAAGGAAAATAATAATAAGTAAAGCGTTCCGCTATATCTCAGAATGGGTGAAATGTCCCGTTATTAAGGAAAAGTTGGGGACCACCGCTTTATTCAATGTAACCATTGAGGCACCACACATGATCTGCCAACTGTCTTCCTCTCGTTCGTTTGATTAAAGTAAAATCTCCTTCAGTGACAGGCCTGTCCACTCGTAGCGCAGCGGTACATTAAAGGCAAGAAAATGGATCCAGGAAAATTATGTTAAAATTATTCTAAGATGTGCGATAATTAACATGGATGCAACACTACGATACTTGTATTTTAATATCTGGTACGGTAATGGACCTCATTCACCAATCGTAAACAAACAACTTTTAGACACGTGGTGTCTTCTATCTCTTCTATATAGTTTACGATCTCATGTTTTAATTCATGATGGTTGTCACGTGACAGTTCTTTTCGTTGTTTTATCTATAAGATCACGTGATAGGGCGCCAATGGTTACCTCGCCGCTGTATAAGAAACATTTCCCTTTTTAGTCACGCATTTCATACATAAAATTGGTGTCAGAGAGATGGAATAAAATAAACTCTGCTTATCACTATATCACTTTATTTCATTACTCGTTGTATTTCATAATTATATGAATTTTTGTAATAATTTCATTTAATTCGAAACATTAGTTTATCCCAAGTGACCCAACTTAATCCCAATCAGCTCGACTATCGAGACTCCACTGTCTTTTCCTACCCGCGCATTAATGCACATCATACACATTATACGTATTGTCAGCGGCGTAGCTAGGGTGCCAGACGCCCTAGACAGCAAGGCCTGTCGGTGCCAGAATCCCCCATCTCCCAACAGTGTATTTATGTACATCATTAAGTAATAGAAAAGATACATCTAATATAAACAAAAGTTAGCAAATGTAGCGATAGGAATATATGAAATTTTATTTAGTGTTTCAATGCCTACTCTAATGCTACCTCATGGGCAAGGGGGTTCTCCGTTCCACCTGTCCTCCTCTTGGTACATCAGTAGCCCAGCGCGTGAACATATTGTGAATCTATTGTACTCAAAAGAACAAATGCTTTGTTTAAAAAAGGAGATTAAATCCTTTTCCAGGGTCGTTGATGAGTACATGACCTATGACCTATGACCTATGATCATGTAGATGATATTGGTAGTTTGTGTCTATCGTTCTTCCTTGGCTCCAAGTCTTTTGGTTAATATTTTTCCTTTGTCTTCAAGTCTTTTTGCTAATACTTTTCTTTTGGCTTCAAGTCTTTTTGCTAATATTTTTCCTTTGGCTTCAAGTCTTTTTGCTAATATTTTTCTTTTGGCTTCAAGTCTTTTTGCTAATATTTTTCTTTTGGCTTCAAGTCTTTTTGCTAATATTTTTCCTTTGGCTTCAAGTCTTTTTGCTAATATTTTTCTTTTGGCTTCAAGTCTTTTTGCTAATATTTTTCTTTTGGCTTCAAGTCTTTTTGCTAATATTTTTCCTTTGTCTTCAAGTCTTTTTGCTAATATTTTTCCTTTGGCACCAAGTCTTTTTGCTAATATTTTTCCTTTGGCACCAAGTCTTTTTGCTAATATTTTTCCTTTGGCACCAAGTCTTTTTGCTAATATTCTTCCTTTGGCTCCAAGTCTTTTTGCTAATATTTTTCCTTTGGCTCCAAGTCTTTTTGCTAATATTTTTCCTTTGGCACCAAGTCTTTTTGCTAATATTTTTCCTTTGGCACCAAGTCTTTTTGCTAATATTTTTCCTTTGGCACCAAGTCTTTTTGCTAATATTTTTCCTTTGGCACCAAATCTTTTTGCTAATATTTTTCCTTTGGCACCAAGTCTTTTTGCTAATATTTTTCCTTTGGCACCAAGTCTTTTTGCTATTATTTTTCCTTTGGCACCAAGTCTTTATGCTATTATTTTTCCTTTGGCACCAAGTCTTTTTGCTAATATTTTTCCTTTGGCTCCAAGTCTTTTTGCTAATATTTTTCCTTTGGCACCAAGTCTTTTTGCTAATATTTTTCCTTTGGCTCCAAGTCTTTTTGCTTTAATTTTTTTATTGACACCAACTCTTTTGGCTAGTAATTTTTGGTTTGGCTTAACGATTTTTGGCAAATATTTTTCCTTTGGCTCCAAGTCTTTTTGCAATAATTTTTTCATTGACACCAAGTCTTTTTGCTAATATTTTTCCTTTGGCACCAAGTCTTTTTGCAATAATTTCTTCATTGACACCAACTCTTTTGGCTAGTAATTTTTTGGTTTGGCTCCACTATTTTTGGCAACTATTTTTCCTTTGCTTTTTTCTTTGTCTCTTGACTTGAAACACAGACACTTGATGCTCCGGACTATAAGGAACAATCATGAGTTATTTCCCCAGTCATGGTGGTCGATTTCCCTTTCCTTGAGAGTATATCTTTGTATTTCATTTCAACGCCATCCACTGCACAGCTTGGTGTTTGGTATGACCAAAAGTAACGCACGTTTAGAAAATATTCCATTTTTCAAATCATATGAGGATTAAAATACTGTTACGAATCTCCCTATCCAGGCTCGCTGCAATTTGCACTAAACGACACCACCAACTTAAAGAACTTGACAACTCTGGGCTTCAAAGTAACGTAATAGTTTAATGTCAATAAATAACAGCCAATACTGTACAATTGGCAGCACGTAACACAAGACTGTACAAATATCTCTACGCCGTATCAACTCTTGCACTGGTCTCTCTCTGTCTCGTCTCGGACTTGTACTGAGCCGTTGTAACGAACTGTAGATCGGGATATATATATATATATTCGCTCTTTATAAAGGGTCCCAGCTGGCCTTCTAGAACCGGACAGAACGTCGCTCGACCATTCTGGGTGGTCAGATGACTACATCCCTCGTGACGCTCCTGAGCTTTGTTCGCGACGTCGATCCTTCCCGAACCATCATCATCGGCCGACCGAGATACATTATTATTATTATAGCTTTTATATAGCGCTACTTTCATGCTTATAGCATGCTCAGAGCGCTTTTGGTGATAATCTTTCAATTGCAATAGTAATTTATAAGTCACTCCGTGGTTACTATGGTTGGTGATTTGGTGTGACGTCGTTTGTACACATGAGCCACATTTTGTCGTCTGCTTTTTTTTCATGGTTAGTCTGTCTTGATTATCTTATCTTATATTATACAGACGTTACTTCAAATAAGAAGATGATTACGTCCTACGCGTCATGCATATTAACCAACGACCTAAACTCCGCCAAGTCACTGGTTTTCCTGGCTAGCTCAGGCAGCCCATTCCATGCTCTAATAGCACTAGGGAAGAAGGAGCATTATGTAACCATGGATTGACTTATAAATTACTATTGCAATTGAAAGATTATCGCTTCAAATATAATCACGATTATATTTATTTTCGTCGTCCAGTGCACTAAAGGCTTTGCACTATAAAAATATTCTATATATTAAAGCAGTCTAATAAATATGTAGATTTTGAGACTTTGATGTTTGGAACAGGAAGTATTATTATTATAGCTTTTATATAGCGCTACTTTCATGCTTATAGCATGCTCAGAGCGCTTTTGGTCCAATCTCATTTGTGGACCAGTGGGGGGGGTATCTAGGAGTTGGTTGGCGCTCAGTAAACACAACTCTGCCCGAGTCGGGTGTCGAACCTCGAGCCCCCTTCTAGGAAGACAAGCCAAGCCAAGTTCAAGCGCATTTGTCTCTCGACCAAGCTTCCCATGTTTCCATGTTTCGGATGTTCCTTCAGAGTTGAAGATAGTTTACTTCCTAGTCCAAACCTCCCGCAGGACGACGGGGGATGGGAGCGGGCAGGGTGTGAACCCGAGACCATCGATAAATTTGAACGACAGTCCAGAGCGCAAACTGCACGAACCAGGCAGCCTTCCACATCCACAGCCATTATCTTCAACTCTGAAGGAACACCGGACATTTTTTATATAGTGTGAATGTGTATTACAAAATATGTATTTTAAAAAGTTGCTTTAACATCAAATTAAAATGTTCTATACGTAGACCAGTAGTAAATAATAACACTTCTAAAATCCATCCACTTTTTGAATAGTGTTTTTTTTTAATACTGTGCTCTGTGCAGCAGCTCCGGTACGATGGATGTTGATTACATAGTGTTCTGCATGCTCTATTTGTGTTGATTCTAGTATATTACCTTATGCCAGGGGTTCTCAACCTGTAGGTCGCGGCCCTTTTGGGGGTCGAATGACGATTTTCCAGGGGTTGCCTAAGACCCATATGAACAAAGTATTTTTTCGTCTAAAAAGAAACATTGTAAAAACAAAATTGCAGTGGTAGTTACTATTTTTTTTACTATCATTGGCATTTACGGTAGGCTGATAAGACAAAAAATAGATCAGAATCCTTTCTAGCATGGTATTCGTCGCAGCAGCAAAACATTTGTAAAAGTTTCAATTACTGTCCATCAAACGGCGCGGCGAAAAGTATCGTTGCGCTATTGCAAAAATCGTAAGTATTGTTTCTATGGCGAAAATTTACCCACGGTATAAAATAGAACACCCGTTTATTACCCAGTTATATGCCGTCATGTTATTGTAGATTATGTTCTTATAATGAAACCACCCATGAAAATAGATCTCTATAACATTAGAGACAACACATAGTGAGAAATTGCAAAATGGGGTCGCGGAAATAAAAAGTTTGAGAATCGCTGCCTTAGGTAAATTTAGCTGTAGACAAATACCAAACAAAAAGAACTTATTTAAGGGAGACGTAGGTCTTCCAAAATGCCAACTATTTAAATACCACTGAGTGTTACCTAAGTCCTCCGTAAACATAGTACGTCCTTACTCTATGAACTCTCTAGCATCCTCTATTTGTCCGTTGATTTGGTCACCTAGCTAAATCGCGTTATATTTTTTAATCTATCATTGCGTCTTTTAGAAATTTCCGATTTTGCTACTTGTACGCACCAGCCTATTGAATAACTACTATTTTATCCATATATATTTAGGCTAGAAAATGCAAAACTATAAAATTGTTACATAATTTTTTTTGTTATATATTACATAAGACCAAAATTTTATTTCTATATCTTCTATACCTTAGGCCATAGTGGGCAAAATACGTTCCGCGGGCCTCATTCGGCCCTCCGGCACTTACCGAAGTCAGATGTGCTCACAGTGAAACACTTATAAAAATGCAAATATATAAAAAAATAATATAAATATAAATGATTGAAACTGTCATTATTTAAGCAAACCAAGACTGCTTATTGGCTATACATCAATACACTCAATTCAAGACACAGTCTCTGATCAGTATTTATTAAATGCTATGAAGAACTGTGTTGAATGCTGGGTATGCTTGGAACAAGATGGCAAGGAAGACATCTGGTGGAGATTGATCTTTGACTGAGTAAAATGGTGGGTTTTTTTAAATACCCACACCATAAACTTTAAACAGAAAAGTTTGCACAAGGCTGCATAAAATTTCGTGTTTAAAAGAGGTAATAAAGGTAAAACATATTTAGACTAGATTTATATTAACCACAGGTAGTTCCGATTATGAACAAACTAATCCAATATATCCGCTATCTTATCATGGGCAAGGTAAACGAGTATAATATAAAATCTCAAGGAAGAAATTGTTGTTACTTGAAGGACATTGACTGTGACTTTGTTACCAATATTTCTAATGAAGAGTGGAAGACAGGTTTCAGGTTTCATATCCTCTAATGCAATGAGCCCCTTGCATATGAAATGTAAATGGATGTTAAATCTTTTCAAACAAGGCCTTCCCATTTCTACAAGCAAGCAAAAGAAAACAGGCTTTGTCATTTTCCCTTGCTGAAAGGTGAAATTATTTCTAGTGAAATGATTAAAAGTACAGCACTTATTTAGATTCCCTAATTTTGCAATTTATAAAAGCAAATTTTAAGACGTCAATAACCGGTTTTCAATACCACTAGCTCACCATTTAGCGCAGAAGCTGATTTAGCTCCAGAGGACATAACTCCGAGCACAGAGAATTTCTAGTCAGTACTTCCACAGGAGTCTTATAGGTGCCAGAAGCTGTATGTCAACACTTTTAAAAACTTTGCTGCTGTTCACACTATTTGTGTACACATACATCTGTTCTTCTTCTTCTTTGTTCTCATTTTACATGTTGGAGGGTTCAGATCAGTAATTCTATATCTAAGATGAACTGCGCAATGTTTTTCAGGTCAGGCAGTTCTCCGAATAGTTTTGGTTCTTTAGGAGGGCTTTGGGGCCAGAGTCCTGTTCGGGTATCTGATTTAGTATGCACCATTGAAGGACATGGTCAGCATTCTCTGAGGATGCCCCAAAAGGGCAAGTTTCGCTCGTCCCGACATTTAACTTCCGGAACATATATTGTCTCATCCAGTGAACAAGCATTATATTTTGGGTGGGGGGGAAACTAAAGTATAATTACTGGTCGATTTTGACTGACTGTAATTTGACAGCAGTCACAAGGGTAACAACTAGTAAGCTAGTTCCACAGTTCCTGAACATTATGCACGAGTGTAAAAAGTAGAATACTGCACATTAAGTACAACTGTATATTAGTGGGTTATTGTAATATAAAAAGACAACAGCAAGTTAAAAAAATTATTAATTGATTTAAAAAATTTGCTAACTCTTCTTGTAATTCCTTAACGTGGAGTGTGGAAAAAAAGAAACGTGACTATAATACAGTGTAACTATGAATTAAAAGTTAGCTAGAGTATGCTTCGACATATTGCCAATGAGAATCCTTTTTGTTTCGTAAAACATTTAAGAATTATGGAGAATATTTTCTTTAGGTTCTTTATCATCAGTTTCAATTATTCTGTAGACAGAAGTTTAAAAAACTATTTAGATAATTAAAAGTATCTATTTTTTTTTTTAAATATATGAATCTTTATACATATAATCTGTGGAACACTACAGTTCTGTAGGTGTCGGCGGGCCGCATAAAACGCTCTGGGGGGCCGCATGTGGCCCGCGGTCCGTATTTTGAACTTTAATTTCAAAACATTAACTTTTATTTTCTTGAAGATCTGCAAGAGCTTACTTGACTGTCTTAATGCTCTACAAAATCAGCTTGCAGGATTGTGCTACTAAATCAGGAGTGAAGCCCTTTAGATTGAATTCTTTCTTTCAAACCGCCTATGGAGCAATGTAGTGTTATCTCTGAGCTGAATTCATAAGCGGTTATTAGTGTCAACACATACCAACTATTTTTTTTATTGACTAGACTTTTAAACAACCCCAGCTGTGACATACATAATTTCAGAACTTCTAACGAAGGCATAACCATTGTCCGCCGGTGGTCAATTAAGATTTTCTTTTGTCTCCAGAGACAATAGATGCACTCAGACAAACCACTGGTTTTGGGCTCTTTCTTGAGTGTCTGGTGTGACTAAAGTCGATTCTGGAGCGTCAAAGTTTGCCACAGTTCGTGTTTTAGGGCTATCTGATGTGCGGCTTTCTTTCTCATTCTCAAGGCCAAGGTCGCGTTGTTTCTTTCGCTCTCGGCGACGTACGTACCAGTATTCACAGTCTGTCTCCAAGCTGTCCGATCTTGCGCGATTTCCTCCCTCGTTCTTTCACGGATATGATAAAAGTAAAGTTCCCCTCTCAGACTTTGTGGTCTATAGGTCAGATGATGTCAAGGTCATCTGTTTCTGTGACCTACGGTTAACGAGGGTGTCATGGTGCCAGCACAACGACTAACCGCTTTTACTTTTACCCAACTAATGTCCAGTACCCATTAGAGGTGGGTGGACTCAGAAAGGCCTAAAGATATTGATATGATACATGCCTATAAATAAGTAGATGACGCATATTCTAAAACTGTCCTAACCCGGCTAGATATCTTATCTTATCTTATATGATATAATTTAGTTGTATATTCTTGTTTGGTTTGCAAGACGTTCTCGTGATAAGCCCTAATGTTTTTATGTTTTTGTTTTTATGTTGTTGTTTTTTTAATTTTTCAACATAGGGGATTCCATAATAAGCTTTAATTAGCTGTGCTGTGCAACCGGTAAAACTAATTTATACATTTCTGATTTCAGATGGAGGACATTGAAACGGGCGAAGATAATGCCAAGACAAAGTGGCCAGGTTACTGTCAGACATTTATAGTGAAAGGTGGGTCAAAGGTCATCTCATTGTAAGAACATTCACGTGCATTCTCAAACCATGTCTTAACTCTCCAGAGCTAGCTACTTTCATTCAATGATATTCCAATCATTAAATAACTAAACTTTGGGCAGGAAGAGCTCGTTAGACTTGGGGTTGGCTACCCAACCAGGAGTAGGTAAACTACAAATTCAAATATCTGCTTCCATGCGGCTACATGGGAAAGTCTTCGGGAGTCAACCCTGAGGTAAAATCAGGAGTCTGTGACATTGAGGCAGCTAGGAGCTCACAGTGCTTTATTCTGGCAGAACCTGCGATTTCACACTGAATCAGTTATTCGCCGGTCGTTTGGATAGATCAGCTGGGTAGGTAGGGAAGAATAGCTGTGTGGGCGACATCGTTCCGACCATAGCTAATCCCCCAGGCTTTCACCTCATTTTCTACGAATAATAATAAACATAAAATCCTCCACTTTTATACAAGTAGCGGTTGCATACTAAATTGACATATGTTCCCTACGTCTTTTATGATTTACACAAGTCCACTGTGCACTTTTTCTTTAGTTACTTTGATTCATAGCGGTGCGAACGATTTCATGAACCAATTGACAAAACATTGCTCTGACGTAAGACAAGTCCAAGAGTGAGGTGACAAGGTGAAGGACGGCTCCATTTAAAAAAAAAAATCAAAATGCGAATTGTAATTTTAATATCAACTGCCCTAGTTGATTTATTTATTTTTAAATATACGATCAAATCACTTGTTATAGTACATTCAGTCACCTGACTTTCCTTATGTTTAACTAGATCTACTGTATATAGTCTAAACTAACTCGAATTAAAATAATCTAACTTCCAATTTAAAGTTCATTACACTTGTATTTATAATTGTGCGGTATCACCTGGTCTCCCGTGAGCTGCGCTGAGGTGCTAAATAGCTATTCAGGATCATGCTCCGCTTGGCTTGCTAAGCGCAGCAGAAGTGGGAGACGCTCGCGCACACACAAAAAAAGCGAACGTGAAACGTCGTCGCAGTGAGACTAATTCACAGTCTCACTAGTGACACCATTTTAAGAGGCATACAAGGTAAACACAGCCGCTACTCAAGGATCGCGTGCATTTCTTCACAATCCTATCGCACAATCAGTCCATGAGTTCATTCCATCATGCTTTAAAAAGATCGTCACGCGACGGCTGAGACTTCAAAAGGCAGCACAAATTTTGCCACTTTCAATTGGCGCGTTTTTCTGGGTGCAAACGGCTTGAAAAAAAGAACGGCTCTATGTAGCTAAGGGTTGTCAACAAATTAATTTAAGAAGTGTATTCAAGTATGTACATGTATATTGGTATCGGAATCATAAAGAGAGATTGAAAAGAAATTTGATTAGGTTTTTACGTTTGACACCTACCATTCAATTAAAGGGTCGTTTATAATAGGAAGGTCACGGTTAAGCTAGGCCGAGCAGATTTGACTATATACATCAATGAAGTGATTTTGTCAAAATAGTGCAAACAGTTTTTGTAAAACACACATATGAAATCGTTGTCTTATGCTATCCACGGTGGCTGAGCGGTAAAGCACTTGGCTTCCGGGTTCGAATCTGGTGAAGACTAGGATTTTCATTTTTGGGATTTTCCGGCGCCTCTGAGTCCACCCAGCTCTAATGGATACATGACATTAGTTGGGGAAAAGTAAATGTGGTTGGCACGTTGTGCTGGCCAGCAACCGTAGGCCACAGAAACAGATGACCTTTACATCATCTGCCCTTTAGACCACAAGGTCTGAAATGAGAACTTAACTTTTTTTTTCTCTATCCACATCAGAGCAGCTCAATGGGAAAACATTATTGTAGTACAATAATTAAACAAAAATTGAGCTCCAGATATAAGAGTTAGCAGTCCTACGAGGCCCATCTTCTGATTTTGTGAAGTAGGAAATCAAAAACAGCTTTCAAGAATAGATCGGCCAGTAAATTACCTATATTAAAATGATAGACAATACACAAAATTCTACATAGTCAAGTAATACAGGTGAATTAAATTTCTTGCTACGAGGTTCGCATTTTTTAATTAATTGTATTTAGGCTTAATGTCTTTTCTTAAAAGCGAACTCACTTGAGAAAAACTTTATTTCATTACACAAAATGATCACCATAACTCCTAAGCAATTTCGAAAGTAAGTATACTATAGATTAGAGCTTTTGTATACTGGTCCAACTTCTTATGTGAAAATATGTGCTATGAAGTAATGTCTGCAAGACGTTTCCCTGCTGCGTATAGGCGCTCAGCGAATACATTCATCTCGAGTCAATTCTCCCCCCAAAAAAATCCCTAGTCTACACCGGGGATTCGAACTCAAGCCCCTCTCAATTAGGTAGCTTCCCATGCCATATCTTCCATCACACAGAACAGTAACGAAACCGTTCACAACCAAACATCGTCTAGAAATGAACTATTTTTCTCCCCTCTCATCTAGAGCCCAATGGTAACATCAAAGAGCTGGTCTTCCCTAAAGCGTTGGACTTGGACCGGCCGAAAAGGGAAAGGACTACGTTTTCTAACAGGCAGCTCCAGCACCTCGAGGAAGAGTTTAACAGCAACCAGTACATTGTAGGGAAAGACAGAACACGATTGGCCAAATCTTTGGGTCTCTCGGAAACACAGGTAATCACTTAAAATAACTTGTATGCTTAATAGTAATATAGATGTAGCAACCTTTATCTGATATCTCAATTCCTATTAAACGAAATCAATTCATAAGCATATTGCACTATGATCCTATCACTTGTCTAGGCCAGTTGGCAAAGGGGGAGGGAAGAAGGGGGTATCGTTGTGAATGTTTACATGATCGTTTTTTAAATGCATAAAAAAAAGTTTCAGTACGGGTTCAGAAGACTCAAGGGAAGTAATTAAACTTATACCGCCACATCTGACTAGTAATTAACTAATTGTTGTTTTTTTTAGTTGAGTCTTGTGTTGTCAGGTGCAAGAAATAATTGTGCAAAATTTCAGCTTGATCCGAGATTGGGTGTAGGAGAAATAACGTGTACTAACTTTTTGCCAGGCTGACAGAGGGAGTTGATATAAGCTTTGTAAAAATATGCTTAGTGTTTTCAACGACAAAACCCATTTAATGTTCTCGGTTTTGCACTTTGGAAGTCTAGCTAGGGTGGGGGGAGGGGGAGGAGAATTTGAAAATCCTCACTGGCTCCTACTTGAGGGGGGGGGGCCAAGTGAGTTTTTTTATATTAACAATTAAATGTTACGCAAGATGCCGGGTCCCAGGGAGGTCAAGCCCCCTGACCCCAAAATGAAAATTCCTAGTTACGCCCCTGTCAGTTTCATTGACCAGGGGGAAGTTGGGATGCACTGGGCTTTCTGAGGACCTTTTGTTTTGCCAGCTTTACTGTATGTGCATTTCCGAATGATGTCAAACAGTGTTTCTCTTAATATAACAAAGATTGATCTAGTTTTGGTTTTCTCTTTTGTAGGTCAAAGTTTGGTTTCAGAATCGTCGAACGAAGCTGAAGAAAGACAACGAGCGAAAGGAGAGTCTGAACGATCCCCAGGCCGAGAGCAAGGCAGCCCAGAACGTCCTCAAATTATTATCCTTCCGAACCAACGCTGCGTACCCCAACTTTCATAACCGGCTATCGCACCCGCCGTCCATCTTAGAGGCCGTTTTATCTCCCCCGCGAAGAGAAACTTCAACGCCTGAGCTTAGATGTCAAGGAGCTCAAGGATTGGACGAGTCCTTCACCGCCAGCAGTTTGGGAGATGATAACTCTATTGAGGTCAGCGCAGATGGAAACGTTTTGCCACCGATGTCTGCAGTACACTTCCCTCTTTCAGCCTCTGGCGTAAGCTCTGCAGTAACAGACCCTGCAGTGACAATGCAATCCAACTACAGCCCAGTAGCGGCCATGAACTGTGGACTGAGTCAAGCAAAGAACTATGACCACTTCGGTGTTTCGCCGGCTACATCGTTTTGTCCCAGAGAGTTCGATCCTTCAGTGCGTGATGGCTCTATTATTGGACATCAACAAGAGGTGAGTGTGTCACTGGTGTGTCCGTCATTTGTACCATGTCTTTCAATTACTTACATCGACTTAACCCTCGTGGCATCGTGTAGTTCTGGGATATCAGACGTGAACTGGAGAAAGTCTGTTAGTCGTAATCCTGAACTCAGAACTTACTAGTTAACATTTGGCCTAGATTTAGAAATCAGGCAATTTAATTCATCTGCCAACATGAACCACTAGTTATCATAAATTAATTTCACTTTCTACAAAGCTTACTTATATCAACTCACTATTTATGTCCGTCTGTCTGTCTGGTAAAAAAAAATTGAACACGTTATTTCTCCCACACCCATTCTTGGATCAAGCTGAAACTTCCCACTGTTATTTATTAACCAATCAGTCAATTGATTATTGGTAATGAATTATTTTGTTTGATATTGAAAGAGGAAAAAAAATTATACTCTTCTAAGATATATTTGTAAAAATGGAGTTCTTTCCTTACATATGCCTTGGCGGTACTCAGTGCCTAGCTTTTATCTACTAATAAATTAATAATAAACATTAAAATACATGAAAAGAAATATTTTTTCCCCACATTGAAAAAGGTCCCGGTACGGCGTACCGATGCGTACAGTCACAAAAAAGCAAAGCACTGAATACATATATATATGGTTTTTTTTTCTGTTTATGTTTTTGGGGATAGATATAAGCAAGAAGAGCCTAATTTCAGCGAACATGTTTTGTTTTTATTTTTGTTTGTGTTTTCGTGTTATATTTTTTAAAGCAATCATTTTTGTTTCTAAATAGATGCTTACTTTCAACGCCCTGACCAACGACCCCAGACACTCCGCGAAGACCATGCCTCTCGGCTATCCAGGTAATGTCCCGGCTTACTACAGACACGCTGAAGCCGCGATGCCTCAGTTTGCCAACTTGCCATGTTGGCTTGACGATTACCAGAGAATGAATTTATTGAAACATTCTAAGATGGATTGGCACCAGAACCGCCAGCATGTCTCTCATCCAGGCGCGCCACCTGTCTTGCACGTGCCTGGAGGTATTCGCCCACAACATCATCCCTTTGACGCCTATGCCAACATGTACACGTCTGGACAAAGCCTGCAACAGCCGCCACTTCCTGCGGGTCTGGTCTGGAGATACATCCACCCTGCCCAAACGAAAAAGGGGAACTTCCAAACTTTCCCCAACCATCTAGACGGCAGATGACCTTTGACACGGTTCGTTGACACACTGTAAAAAACTATTTCTTGTTTAAATTATTCTTCATGCCGTTCACCTATGTTGAATGAAATGACGGTGGACTCTACCTGGTTTCGTGTTAAACATAAATGTTACATAATGGCAATGATTGTTGTTAATTATATTAAACACATAGTTCTTATGCTAGTTTCTGATCAATGGGTGGACTGGCTATATGGGCATTCGGGCAAATGCCATTTGGGGCGGTAACATAATGGCTGGTAGGACCACCGAAAATAGTTAAAGATTTTATAATATTCTCTTATAAAGAGTCCATCTTTCACAAACTCTACACATCACAAATCTAAGAAATTTTCCGAAATCTGTAGACAGTGCTAATAGTAGGCTTCATCCTATAAAGATATACGAGTTCACTCTGTGCATGCATATCGATATATTATCAAAATTAACATAATGATTGTGAGGACAGGTAGGCTTAGAATTAGATGCCCATCATATGATATTGAATTTGTGGGCCGAATTGTATAGAAATGCCCGGGCCGATTTTGACAACCAGTCCGCGCCTGATTCTGACTGACAAAATCAGCTGTCATACTGGGTAACAACAAAAAGTCCCAAAGTGACATTACTCCTAAATACTGAGTAGCATAACCTTTCCAATACACATACTAGAAAATTAGTATAGCAATATGTCAGGTTGATTTCATCTATTAGATCTGTTACTGTGTGAATTTACTGCATTGTTTTACTGCACAATAGTGAATGACTTTCTATTATTATTATAACACGATGTTTTTCTGCGTGTATTTTATATATTGGAAAAAAATAATAAATGAATTGAAAATGATTTTTTTTTTGTTATTTTAACATAACAGTAATGTTGATGAAATTGTAGATATAAATTGTTTTTTTTTTTCATTTTTAATTTTGTTAACTGAATTTGTTGTAAATGTAAATGTTGTTGAATGTTGTAGTTCCATGCAATTTTATGTTGTTGAATGTTGTTGTTGTATGTTGTCGTTAACTGTAGTTATGCAGCATTGTATTTAAAAATACTAACTATAAGGTAAACACAGAAATATGATATAAACAAAATATTTATGAAAACTTATACGTTGAATTTCTTTTGATAGATAAACATGTCTAAATATATTTTGATGTTTAGATAGATATATTCATGTCTAGATCTAACAGAATCATCTGTCCGACGTTTCGGCGGGCCAAATGAAACCATGTCGCGGGCCGGATCTGGCCCGCGGGACTTATTTCGGGCATCACAGACCAATGAAGTTTAATTATTGGCCCGGTTTATACTTACTGGGTTAATAGCGGGAAATGCTTAAACAAACCTCCATATCTCTGAGTTTAGAAAGGACAATATACAATCTAAAGCTACACCGAACAAATTGACCAGTACAATAGCTTAATAAGAATTGAAAACACTTGGGACGTAGGTGGCCATTGATAGAGCAATGAGGGAACAAACGCTTCGTGTGTCAAAGCAACAGCGAGGGCGAACTTGAGATACCAGGGAGACCACTTAGTAGTCAAGTTCTCTCGCGAATGCATCGCGACACGGTTAAGAAGGAAGAGCGCCCTAAGAACAAGGGACTAACAATCGGGGATGTTAATTGCGGACACCAGGCGCCCCCCCCCCCTCCTTGCCTTCCACCTCCCTCACAAAATCAAAATGCACTTGTGCCAGTCCGCTGCAAAGAGACGGACAATTAAAGTCCTGGACACAGGGGTCACTCCTGGACGATCCCTATTTTAAATCTTAACTGCTTCTGTGTGTCAGAGAAATCTCGTGTGGATTAAACTGACAATTAGCCACTGACCGCCTCGGCACTAACACTGGACACTGGCCATCAAGTGGAACTGTGAAAGATGTGCACAGCATCAGTTCGACTCCCCGGGACGACCATTGTTGCTAATAATGTGGTTGTTATTTGCTAAATATTTGTTATTGTTATTATTCAAAGCGTTTCAATGTTTGAAATGGTCAATTGGTTAACTCCTGACTGACTTACCGTATGTAGTAGGTTCAAATGCAGCGTAACTGTCTTTTCTTTATTTAGAGTCTGACTCATTCACACAGATCTAAATAGTCTTAGTAACGTTAAAGCGGTCGGTCGTTGTGCTGCTTACTCAGAACCCTCGTAGCCAGTTTACTGATAAAAAGTTAATATTATCTGCTTCGTAAATAGCTAGACCTCCCTCAACATTACTTTTGTACTAAATGTTTGTAGCATTTTCTTTTTAGTTCTTATCTTATCTTATATAATACAGACGTTACTTCAAAAAAGAAGATGATTACGTCCTACGCGTCATGCATTTATTCATGCATATTAACCAATGACATAAACTCTGCCAAGTCACTGGTTTTCTAAAGGTCCTCTAAGAGAAAGAGACAGCAAGAAAGATTGAGAAAGAGAGATAGAAAAAGAGAATACGGGAGAAAGAAGGAGAACTAGAGTTTGAGAAAGGGAGAGAAAAAGTTCTGAAGAATTCAAGAGAAAAAAATATTTTTTCAATATTCCCTTACATTCGAAAAGGAGCAAGGGAAAGAATAAAAAGAAAATAACCCATCTTTAAAAATAGAACAACCTTATATTGTGCGAAGGGATAGCACCATTCAATCACTGCACTATTTCTCATACTGCATATTGCTATGTATAATACAATTAATGAATTACGACTAGTTGATTAAATACATGGTTAATCTTTTATTGATTCATAAGTTGTCATCGACAATGAATAATTGTGCGGAATTTCAACTTGACCCGGGAAAAGGAATTAGTAGTAAAAAGTGAAAAAATAGGCCTCTCTATCCAGACAGACAGACAGACAGAATAAATATAAGCTTTGTAAAAAAAAACAACGTCGGTATTATTTCTCCACCAAATCCAAAAGATGGCTAAAGGTTAAAGGTCAGACACTGAGTCTTAAAAAGGCCTGATTCATTGTATGTCACAGTTATGCTTCTTTTACTCTTACCCCCTTTAAAACATGGCCTCGTCCGGCCATAAAATGGCGAGATTTGTGCCAATGGGGTGTCCTGCTGTGACAAGTATTTGTGACAACTTTGTGCCATGCTGTTCAGTCAAGTTCTACACGTGTCAAGCCACCCCCTCCCCAACTCCCCCTTGCAGTCAATCAGTTCATCTCGTCTGCTGACAGAAAAGTTTCACTGGAAGCTTCAAACTAAATAAGCAGTTATAAGCATCATGAACAAGTTGAGCAATTCTTGAAAAAAAAAATACTTATATATACATTTTATAGACGTCTTTTTTTACAATAAAAACAATGAATATAAAGACTTGCTGTTGGGTTCAGGTGGTCATCTTTGTATTGTTTTTTTACAAGTCCAATTATAAGCTCAAACTTTCGTCAGTGTCAATACCACAAATAAAACTGAAAACCATAAGTTAAAAACATACAATTACTACAATATAGAACTACAATGAGGACACACAATAAGACACATTCACACTGAATTATCGGAATTGTTAGTTGTTTATTTAGTCGTACTATTAAAGTAAATTTGTTTGATACACAAACTGGCTTTTTTTTAAATTTTATTTTTCAACGGCAAAAAAAAAAATAAAAATATGAACATGCATTAGGTATTAATTTTTAAAAAATTACTTGTTTTTATTTTATCTTTAATCTTTAAAAACATTTGTGAGTTTTTAGATAACTTTGACAATACAAAGGGAAATAAACATATGGAAAAGGTCAAGAGTGTAAAGTTCAAATGTGAATTGCTCAATTGGAATTACAGAACACACCAGTTGACTTACACAGAAATAAACATTCGGTCTACAGAACAGATAATGAAAAGGTCATCTGTTTCTCTGACCCACTGGTGACAAGGGTGACATGTGGCCAGCACAACGACCAACCGTCTTTATTTTTTTCTTAACTAATTTCAGGTATCCATTAGAGCTGGATGGACTCAGATGTGCCCTATAGATCCCGAAATTAAAAATCCCAATCTTCACCAGGATTCGAACCTGGGACCCTCTTGACCCACTCAGCCACCATGTCTCTCCTATAAATAAGGCTGGTATTTAACTGGAATGTTTATATGAGCCCAAGTAAAAATATCATTTAAGTTACAAATATGTTTGATTTACTCTTTTGAGAAAAAGTTAGATTAATTGTTTTCATATTAAACTTTTATTATACCCAATAGCTCTATTGACCTATATATTTGTGTTTCTTGTAAGTCTATGATCTAAACAGAACAGTTCACTGCAATGAATGTTTTTTTTTCGTGAAACCATCGTTAATACACACAGATTTTTTGGTGCTTAAGACTTTCTCGTTTTGTCGACAAATTGACTTAAAGAAGACAGAATAGTCCTAGCTAGTGCTGAAACAGGGTGAAGGACACGCACTAACCATAAGATATATGAATTTTATGAACACCCACCAATAGTAACCGAAATAAAAAAAGAACAGACCACGTTGGGCAGATCACATTGCAAGGAAACTAGAAAATTGTATACAGGTAAAAACCAAAAGACAGACGAGCCAAAGGCAGACCCCAGAATACGATGGATTGATGATGTGGAGGCAGATCTACAACAGCTTAGGGTTCGGGCGTGGAGACGAAGGGCCCAGGAGAGATCTGAATGGAAGGATGTGTTGAAGCAGGCCAGAGCCCTGCATGGACTGTAGCGCCACTGGGGTGGATGGTATAGTTCTAGCAGTCTTTAACAACCACGCCTTAATTTTCAGGAATGGAGGAAGTGATGTATGTTTTGTCACCAAACTAAGCGCATTCCTAATTTTATTTCAAACATAGAGCAATAGGAAACTTAAGGCATTAATTCAGTAGCCATTGATTTAGATACACTCCATGGTTTCATGTACACCTGCACTTTTATGATGTACAAATCACCTAGTAAATTTTACCTATCATCTCTAGCGTAGATTAGGATGTTCATACTATGTTTGTTATATGGAAACCATGATTTAATCACGATAGCTTTTATCTTCCTTTTTGAAGTAACGTCTGTAATGTGTAAGATAACAATATAAGAATAGCTGTCGTCTCGAATCACGATAAATAAACTTTTTAGAAATGAATTACTCAGAGAAAATTATAAGTTAGTCTAAAGAGTTGCATGTAAATTTATAATAATAATAGAAACAAATTTACCTCCCGCTGGTACATACTTAAAAAAGGGAGATAATGCACCTTTTATAGTTTACGAAAAGTGTTCATAAAATAATATGGTTATGTCCCTTACTATTACTGTTACGTTTGACGAAAGACTTGGTCTTAATCCCGCTCTATATTTATTTTTTCCTCACTGTCTTTTACCTTCTTTCTCTTTTTTTGTCTCTTTCGCTTTTCATATGTTTACGATATGTATTTATAAATAAAGTCATAGAATCTAGAGAAACTAGGCTATGTTATTTCACCTTATAAATTACAGACATTACTTCAAAAAGAGAATATGCACGCGTACTACGAGTATCTTTGTGTCAATCTAATGAAGCATGTTCATCAGTGAGTTAAAATCAGCAAAGTAATTGGTTTCCCCGGGCTTTCCCAGACAACCAATGTCGTGTTCTATTTAAAGAAGAAGTAGAACTTGTACACATTTTTCCAAACATGCGGAATAGGAAATTTGCCTCGAATTGAAATGGTATCACACTTAGGAACGTATCAATAACTATACAGATATCTGAACAAGAGGAGAGTGTGTTTCTTTTACGCACAGTTAAGGCTCTTCCGCTGTGTCGAATATAGACGACGAACAGGACTTAATACTCTAAAGCAGCGGTTCTCAACCTTTTAGTCTCGGCGACCCTTTTTACAATCCCCCACTCTGCCACGACCCCCCTCCCCCCGCACACACACACACACACACAGCAATAGAAGAGTAGACAATACTAATCCATTTTTTCGAGGGTCTTAGGCGACCCCAGGCAAATCGTCAATCAACCCACAAAGGGGTCGCGACCCACAGGTTGAGAACCCCTGCTCTAAAGTAATTCAATGACACTGGCGAAAGGCCAACCATCGATAAATGGAGTCGACGCCGGTGTTGAAACAACCAACACTTTTAATACTCAAGAAGGGAACCGTCGAATGTTCTCTATTACTAGCTGTCTATATAATTCTTCTTATTCTTACTGTTAATAAGAAAGCGTCTTGATTCTAAAGCGTCTCTTAGAGCGTTCTTACTTTTTAACAAACTTTACGTCATCGTCGCTAAGTAAAACTTTACCCTATTCCCGAAACAAATAACTAATTCCTAATCATGTCATAACAACTCCTCCCCCTACCGCTAAAAAAAAAATTGCCAGTCAATTTTTTAATCTACTGTCTTAGTCCTACATTATGCAAGGACCCAAATGTATGGGAAACATAAACGACAACACAACTGGAGTCTTAATTTCGGTTTCAACATCTTCTTCAGTGTCCCAAACTCAAGTTCAACTTCACTCCTACTTCACTTAGGTGTTACTAGGTGGTACTGTCTAATGTGTCCCGCAGGTGACCTTAAGCCGTAGACAAAGTTCATGTTAACACCATAGGTGCGTCTAGCTATACATATCGTCAAACCATGTTCCAGAGAGCTGTTTTCTGAAGTAATTGATTACCAACCAGGAGGGTGGTTTTAATTCAACAACAAGACTATCTTTTCCATGTAGAAACTGTTTGTATTCACACAAATACTTAAACTGCAACTTTGTCTTACTAATATGGTTTCGCACAGTACCCGAAAGGGAAGTAATCCAAACATTTCTTGTTTCTTCTCTTAACCTTTCTAAGTAATTGTACATATTGTAATGTAAGCATGACTTGACAACTATATTTCTGGTGGCAGTCAGATGACGTAAATATGGTGCACAAAAAGACTTGACTTTGAATCCTGCTCTAAGTCAAGTATGTCTTTTAAATATGACTTCTTTGAATCCTGTTATAAGTCATGTATTGCTTTTAACTATGACTTCTTTGATTCCCGCTACAAGTCATGTATTTCTTTTAGATATGACTTCTTTGATTCCCGTTAGAAGTCATGTGTTGCTTTTAACTATGACTTCTTTGAATCATGCTATAAGTCAAGTATTTCTTTTAAATATGACTTCTTTGAATCCTGCCAAAAGTCATATATTTCTTTTAAACCTGACTTCTTTGAATACTCCCTGCATCAAGTTATGTATTTTCTTTTAACTCATTCTGTCTCTCTGGTAAAAAGTTCAAGTTATTTCTTCCACACCCAATATTGGATCAAGTGGAAATTTTGCTATTGGTAATTAATTATTTTGTTTGTATCGAACAAGAGAAAGAAATCGCACTTGACAGATTTGATGGTATAAGCTAAATTAGTCCTCCTGAGGATACTAGAGCCCTAACTGAACAAGTTTTTTTTTAAGCATTTAAAAAGCGATCACAGTAACATTGACAGAGATACCCATTCCCTCCCCCCCCCCCCCCCATTTTCCCAACTTGTCCAAACTAGGCGTAGGATTATTAGTGCATTGAGAAAGCTAAAAGCATGAATATACGCTAAACAAAAACAATTGCTATACATATTTCTAATCGCAAAGATTTATTATTGTTAGTCTATATCTGTTACAAATTATACAAATTTGATCACATGAGTAATCCAAACAAATGGATTCTATTACACTTAATATAAGCTTTGTGTTGTTGTTTTTTCAGTTATTCTTGTTTGATTTGATTTGACTGATTGCTATTGGTCTGATTGGTTAGACTTATTTGACTCTTCAATTTATTTGACTAAATCCTCTGTACTACGAGGAAAAATACAAATATTTTATGATTGGGTCAAAACTTTTTTTTTTTTACACTTTATCTGGCATTTAAACAGACGCGACTCAGTGATCGATAGAACTGGACGTGAGCATTATACTAGTTTAAAATTAATACTTGTGATATAGCTTATTTCTTCAGATAAACTCTCACTGACTGCTCAACACGCAATCCATAAACAGAGCCCTTTTCTAACCGCTTCTAAAAGTACCTATTGTCAAAAGTTCAAGGACTCTGTGCACATTCTTATAGATCGAAAGTTCTAAACACTATGATGATGGATAGCTAGATTCTAATCTTAAAAAAAAAACACAAATATTTTTCTTCTTTCTTTTCTAGAGCAAATTGTCGGTCTAGATGTTGAGATGACTGCTAGGCACCTATCCAATATTTTCAAATCTGAGCGTGCTCAATCAGCTTGTCTCCAGGTATTGGCGAGAGAGTGTAAGAGAGAGAGAGAGAGAGAGAGAGAGAGAGAGAGAGAGAGGGGGGGGGGGGAGAGAGAGAGTTGAGGGAAGAAGGATGGAAGGAAAAAGCAGACGATGGGAGGAAACAAGTTGGTGGGAGGGTGTTTGACGGCTTAAATTGCATGCGTTCTGAATTTTCAGCTGTTTTGTGAAGAAGAAATCAGGGAAATGGCGGGAATCGTAAATTGATCATGCAAGCAAATGTCCCAGTGATGTCATATATCCTGCTCAAGGCGAGCACGAGGGTGTAATCAGATTAGTGGTAAATCGGATGAGAACTGTTTGTAGAGTTTACGAACGACGATAGATAATCGAATTATTGATATAAATAATGTGAGATGATTTTTTTGTTTTTTGACTTGAGATAAAAATTATTCCTACCACTGGGGAGTGCCATAATAATCACTGCCATGTGAAAGAATGATCACTGCAATGTGGCAAAACGATGCCATGTGACAGAACGATTGAGTCCATGTAACAGAACGATCTCTGCCATGTGACAGAACGATCACTGCCATGTGACAGAATGATCACTGCCATGTGACAGAACGATTGATTCCATGTGACAGAACGATCACTGTCATGTGACAGAACGATTGATTCCATGTGACACAACGATCGCTGCCATGTGACAGAACGATTGATTCCATGTGACAGAACGATCTCTGGCATGTGACAGAACGATTGATTCCATGTGACAGAACGATACCTGCCATGTGACAGAACGATACCTGACACGTGACAGAACGATTGATTCCATGTGACAGAACGATCTCTGCCATGTGACAGAACGATTGATTCCATGTGACAGAACGATCTCTGCCATGTGACAGAACGATACCTGACATGTGACAGAACGATTGATTCCATGTGACAGAACGATCTCTGCCATGTGACAGAACGATTGATTCCATGTGACAGAACGATCTCTGCCATGTGACAGAACGATTGATTCCATGTGACAGAACGATTGATTCCATGTGACAGAACGATCTCTGCCATGTGACAGAACGATCTCTGCCATGTGACAGAACGATCTCTGCCATGTGACAGAACGATTGATTCCATGTGACAGAACGATCTTTGCCATGTGACAGAACGATACCTGACATGTGACAGAACGATTGATTCCATGTGACAGAACGATCTCTGCCATGTGACAGAACGATACCTGACATGTGACAGAACGATTGATTCCATGTGACAGAACGATCTCTGCCATGTAACAGAACGATCTCTGCCATGTGACAGAACGATCTCTGCCATGTGACAGAACGATACCTGACATGTGACAGAACGATTGATTCCATGTGACAGAACGATCTCTGCCATGTGACAGAACGATCTCTGCCATGTGACAGAACGATCTCTGCCATGTGACAGAACGATCACTGCCATGTGACAGAACGATCACTTCCATGTGACAGAACGATCGCTGCCATGTGACAGAACGATCACTGCCATGTGACAGAACGATCACTGCCATGTATCAGAATGGCCGCTGCCAATTGACAGAATAATATATGTCAATGGCGAAACTATGAAATCAACAACAAGTTTTACCCTTTTAGGAGCCACTTTGATAAACACCATATCGCCAAACGTGGGCCAATACTATTTTTTTTCTAAAGTTAGGAACTATTCTGTAGGAGTTTGTGTTAATGAAGAGTTACATTTCCTTACATTGTACTTTTAGGCTGAGAGTTACTTCCCCTCAGCAATAACAGTTACTATTGATTTCAAATGGTCTTATGTGAAGGCATTTTGATCTAGTTATTCCATCGTTTTAGCCATCAACGTACTTTTAAACCATTGGTCATTGAAATGGACAAACTTAAACATCAACTACCAAACTGAACACTCGATTGAGAAAAAAGGCTAACAATCAAACAAACAAAATACAAAATCCAAAAAAAAAATGTTTCACCTGTAGACTGTTTTAATGTTTATTTTTTTTTATTGTTCTTTCAGCAATGTGATTCTGTTTGTTACAATATTGCATTAAAGTCTTGAATAACTAATAACAAAGCTTATATCAACCCACTCTGTCTGTCTGTCTGGTAAAAAGTTTGTACTCATTATTTCTCCCACACCCATTCTCGGATCAAGTTGAAACTTTACACGAATATTCATTAGCACAAACAGCACATGAATCAATAAAAAAAAAGTAACCAATAACTTAATTAAGTTCAAATACATTTTGTTCATACATTTTCTAGCTTGAACAAACATTTGCATACACTTTATTTAGAAAACCAGAAGCGTGTGTACCTTAAATAGATCACAACATCTGTAATTTCGTTATGTAGATGCAACTAGCTTTCTATTTCACTTTTAGTTCAAATCTTGGCTTTACTGGCTCCAAAACGTTACACAAATACCGTTATTTAAACATTAGCATGGGTCAGTATTATAATTCCACCAGACCGATTAGCTCACTCCGAAATTTTAATTGCAAACAAGAAAAAAATAGTAAAAAAAATTATTTTTTTTTAAGACAATACCTCCTTTATACAACTTATAGAGCGATTTGATTTTCGGTTGTTGTTCTTAATAACTATTGAATCCTAGTTTTAAAAAAAAGGAACATTGTTTACCGCCCCCCCCCTCTATCCCCCCCCCCCTCCCCGCTCTCTAAGTAAGGGATCCTGATGAATTCAAATGATAGTTTTTTACGTCTAGACTTGAGAGGCGGTGCGCAAGATGTTCCTAAACATTCATTTATTAGATTCTTTAATTAATGAACAGGGCCTACTTGCGGAAATATCCTAAGACGCAGAGTCCGTTCTAGATGAATTTCTAGCAGAGTCCGTTCAAGATGAGTTTCTAGCATAGTCCGTTCTAGATGAGTTTCTAGCATAGTCCGTTCAAGATAAGTTTCTAGCAGAGTCCGTTCAAGATAAGTTTCTAGCTTTGTAACCAAATTTAATTTTTTTTTTTGTATTTACTTTGAAAAATTCTAACGTTCAAACATTCAGTATCCTAGAGTGTTCAACGAGCTAGTAATTCCTTTCCCAACGATGTACAGCGATTTTCAAATGTCTAGTTACCAGTTCATTAGAGGTATTGTAAAAGCATATATTAATTTATACAACCTACGCGGTTGGTTGTGCTATATTGTTTTAAATATATGCAATGTAATAATAGTGAATAATCCAGAAAACGTAAATAGTTTTCTACTTCTTGCATAAAAAGTATTTTAAAAAAATTAAGGTAAATGAGGGAGAGATAAGTCACTAAAGTTATCTGCATTCTGTATCACAAGCAACATTAAGTCATTCCTACATGTTTTGACGACAGTGCTCTAGTTATCAGAAGAAGGCGTATAAGTGAGATGTGTGGTTGAGAGGCTTGAACCACCTACCTACCAAGGATCTTGGCTACCTATCAAGTGGCACGAGTTCAAGATCCGACTGGAGTAGAGTAACGCTTACTTGGCGCCCAGCTGCAGCACGGAAACATTCTCCCAGATGCCCCCTCCACACCCCCACTGAGCATGCTGGAAGCATGAAGGGTGCACTATAGAAAAGCGAGTCTAAGATCTGTGTATCATCAGAACAAAGTAATCAAGTCTAAGATCTGTGTATCAGCAGAACAATCCTCGAAATAAAGAATCACCCATTGTGTCAGGATTTTGTGATTTTACCATCACAAAAGAGATACAAGACACCGATAGCAAAGACAAACAGACACAAACACTCTTTTGTTCCCCTGGCAATTAAATCATTAAATAAGAACAATCTGGTATAAACTTTGTCACATGTAAATTATGAGTGAGTCTGGTGTGAATGTACACTTTGGTTTCTTATAGTTATAATGTTTTTTTTGTTTGGTGTGATGCACAAATTGTACGACAAATGTCCATACGGACAATAAAGATTATTATTATTATTATTGTTATTAAAATAATCAAGGCTAAGATTTGTGCGTCAACAGAACAAGGTAATCAGATATCAAAAATACAGGTGTGTAAGCTTCACAAGTACCCCATGTTTATAGCCGAAAA